>NW_019384375.1:699286-705963 GCF_000671375.1 Centruroides sculpturatus
TTTTTAAATAAAAATAAAAATAATTTATTATTTTATCAAACAATAAATACATAACATATTAATAATAGATATAGAAGCGATATTGTTAAAAATATATTAGAGTTTTTTTATTGTATTTTTTAAATTAATTTACTTTTAAAAATTAAAAACAAAATTTGCATGAGCATCAGAACTAATCAACGACATTAATATTACCCAACAAAAAATGACAGTATATTTTAAAAAATAAAAACTATCGAAAAAATTTACATTTCTGTAAAGAAATATAAGCCTGTCAAATATATTTTTGCTTTTTCTGTAGGATAAAAATGTGATGTTTAAAAGAAAATTATAATTATCTCTATAAACGCGTTATAAATGAGGATAATCTTATGTTATTTTTCAAATTTAATCTACGAATGAATAATAAAACATAAACATAATCGTTTATATCAATAAAATAACAGAAATCGTAATAAAACTTCCATAAATTCTATATTTTATTAGGAAAATAGACAAGCCATCTAAACTGAAAAATACTGTGTTTTAACCATTAGACATTGTATATATTCTTTCACGAAAATACAACATTTAGTAAAATGTTCTTGAAAAGTTTACTGTTTACATTTGTAATGTTATAATATGGTTTTTTAATATTATTTTTATTAATATTTTTTGTTTAAAAAAATAAAATCTAAAGTAATAACAATTCGATTTACAGTTATTCACTGGAAAAGGAATCAAATTTATAACAACCATAACTACTGTATATAAAACAATTTTTCAAAAAATGATTTTCATGCATATGAATTAACCTGTCAAAGACTCTAGCAATAAATCTATTTTATAATATCTTTTGAATGATAATAAAATTTTAAACGTATATAATAATATCAATTTTTTATATAAAGCAGGGAGAAAACTTTTTAATAATGTTAAAACATCATTTGCATTTATAAGATTGTAATGTTCAATTATTTAAAAATTATATAGTTAATTCTATTTATATATTAACGTTTTTTAATTTAATTTAATAATATTTCATTAAAATTAAAGGCTAAAAAAATATTTAAGCGATAAAATTTTTATACGAAATCATTTTAATAACGAATTTAAAACTATTTTAAAATAGATTACAATTAATTTTTTTTAACTTATATAGTATAATTTATATATAGTAATATATACAACAGAATAATAATTTATACGGTAGGTTTCTCCTATATTTTATAGTCATAAGAAAATAATAGAATAAATCATACTCCATATATTTTATTATCTTATAATGGAGTATAAGTAATATATTCTTTTCATTCAAAATTTTCAAATTTTGTTCCTTTACCTTCTTCAATTTTTCATTCCATTGTTTGTTTTCTTTTGTTTTTTACATAGTATTTTTCATTTTCCCCCCAGATTTACTAAAGAAAATCTCTTATGTAAATCTTTACAAAACAAGAGGCAGCATATCTTCTAAGGATTCTAACATAAATAAGTAAAATGCATTTCTATAGGATAAAAATTTATATATTTTTTTAACGACAGAAGCCAACAAAAATATTCATAAATTCTAACTTATAAAATCTATTACACTACACAATTATAAGACAATTTAATGACTTAGTATATATTAAAAAAATTATTTAAATTAATACAGTGGCATAAAATATATAACAATAATAAAATAGCTGCATGAATAAAAATTTGAATATTAATTTCAAAAAAAAATTTTTTTTATTTCATTCCTTATCCAAATATGTCAGCTTTTATCAGATCGTATATTTGCCACAGTATTTATTAATTTTACCAGATTTTTCTATCCCATACAGAATTGGTTCTGTATATATACATATATATATATAAATCAATCTGTAGCAGGCGGCCATCAACCACCGTCTTAATAAGATAGTTGTCAGGAACAATTTCCCTGCAATCAGTTTTAGATATAACAAAGATAGGGACATTTGTAATTATATTGTAGCTATTCCATATATATCTACGTATATTTTAAATGAAATTGTTTTCCGTGCACTTAAAAATGTTGTTTGCAACGTTGTTTTCTTTTCTAAATGTACTCCTATATGCATCGAATAAAATTTATAAATGGATTAAATACGGTAACATTTAAAACTACTTATGAAGTCTATTCCTTATTTCCCTAGAGTATTTTATTATTTAAATTAAATATAAAACTTGTATAAAATGTGCATTTTAAATTACTTTTGCAGGTTTATTCAATGAAATTGGGGGAGAAAAAAAATTTGATAAAATATATAATAATTAAATTAACAACATTTCTTCATGAATATTTAATAGACAAATGATAAAAAAACATTTTCTTTTTTTTTTATCAAAATGGTTATGTTTAAATTTCTTTATCAAATCAATAATAAAATAAACGAAAGAAAGCATTATTATTATTATTATATAATTTTTTTTCTTATTTTAATTTATTTTCTAAGCTTTTAAAATTAAAATTATTTAAAAATAAATTGGATGCATTAAGTTATTAATTTTGTAAATATTTTATAACGATATCTTTATAAGTAATTGAAAATTATAAATATTAAATAAACGTCAAACATTCTAATTAAACACAAATAGGAAAGATACGTTTTTGAATTATTTTAAAATAAAATTTTACTTAAATGGAAAAAAGCTTATATGTTTTTAATATAAAAAGCTTATGATTAATCAGATAATTACTCAGGTAATTTTTTGTAAAAATAACTATATTTTTTAAACCTTTAAGTATTTTTAATTCTGGTAATATAAAAAAAAAGCAAACAGAATCAATATTTTGTAATGGATAAAATAAATATTTTAGAAAAATTTTATTCTAGTTTATTTTAAATATATTCATATTATGATTTAAAATGAAAGATTTTTTTAGTGTTAAAGAAATATATAAAATTTTCTTACAAAAGAACGATTTTAAAATATTATTTTAATAACCACTATTTAAATTCTATTCTGATAATCATTTATAAGTTTTTTAATATACTTTTTTATTTTTTATAATTATTATAAAAATTTAATTTTACAGTTTTAGGAATATAAAATATTAACTTAAAAAATTGAAAGAATTGAATTTATTTAAGTGGCGCCATCTGGAAGAAATAAATAACGATTGTTGTTGTTGTTATTATTATTATTAAAAGTGTAAATTTATTAATAATAATAATTTTTACTTTCATACAGGAATTTTTTATCATTTTAATTTTAGTAGTTACTTTACGTATACTTTAAATGTTTAAAGTTTACTTATTTAAACATTATTTATTATTAATAAAAATAAATAAAGTGTATTTATACTTTTTTATATTTATTATTAAATATATAATAATAATAGGGAGCATCTGTCACTGCTGTATCTTCGTTATTAACTTATTTCTTTCTTATAGGCTAGGTGTAATTCACTAAATTTTTTAAATAATTATTCGAGAGAATCATGTGACTTTTGTGTTGAGAAAGAAATTGTGGATGCTTGGCATATTTTGGCTAAATGTAAGCGTCTTAAAGTGTTACGAGCAGAAATTTTCGGTTGTGAAGTTCTTACCAGGTCTTTATTTTTTAAAATTATATCGGTACCATGTTATCAATTTAAAGTGTTCTGTTTTCTAAGAAAATCTGTTGATCTTTTGTTTTAGGGGGCGTGATTTCTCTGCTATAAATTTAGCCTTGTTGCTGGTGTTGTTTGGGAGCATCTGTCACTGCTGTATCTTCGTTATTAACTTATTTCTTTCTTATAGGTAAGTNAAAGTGTCGTTTCCAAAACGGGCCCAAAATTCTTATCATCATTAATTTTTTCACCCTACTTAATAAACATTTGAGTGTTTTGCATGCATACATGGATCAAAAATATAAAAATGTATGCTTAAAAAATATATGAATGTTCAAGTACAGTAATTAATTCTTAGAGTGTAGAATGTTTTATTCATTTTCAAAAAAAGTGGTTTTGTAGAGTTTCGCTTCTCTCGGAGTACATTATTCAATTGTGTCTTCAACTTCCAATAAAGATTTCAAAGAATAGTGAGTCCCTCATTTTAATAACGAATTTAAAACTATTTTAAAATAGATTACAATTAATTTTTTTTAACTTATATAGTATAATTTATATATAGTAATATATACAACAGAATAATAATTTATACGGTAGGTTTCTCCTATATTTTATAGTCATAAGAAAATAATAGAATAAATCATACTCCATATATTTTATTATCTTATAATGGAGTATAAGTAATATATTCTTTTCATTCAAAATTTTCAAATTTTGTTCCTTTACCTTCTTCAATTTTTCATTCCATTGTTTGTTTTCTTTTGTTTTTTACATAGTATTTTTCATTTTCCCCCCAGATTTACTAAAGAAAATCTCTTATGTAAATCTTTACAAAACAAGAGGCAGCATATCTTCTAAGGATTCTAACATAAATAAGTAAAATGCATTTCTATAGGATAAAAATTTATATATTTTTTTAACGACAGAAGCCAACAAAAATATTCATAAATTCTAACTTATAAAATCTATTACACTACACAATTATAAGACAATTTAATGACTTAGTATATATTAAAAAAATTATTTAAATTAATACAGTGGCATAAAATATATAACAATAATAAAATAGCTGCATGAATAAAAATTTGAATATTAATTTCAAAAAAAAATTTTTTTTATTTCATTCCTTATCCAAATATGTCAGCTTTTATCAGATCGTATATTTGCCACAGTATTTATTAATTTTACCAGATTTTTCTATCCCATACAGAATTGGTTCTGTATATATACATATATATATATAAATCAATCTGTAGCAGGCGGCCATCAACCACCGTCTTAATAAGATAGTTGTCAGGAACAATTTCCCTGCAATCAGTTTTAGATATAACAAAGATAGGGACATTTGTAATTATATTGTAGCTATTCCATATATATCTACGTATATTTTAAATGAAATTGTTTTCCGTGCACTTAAAAATGTTGTTTGCAACGTTGTTTTCTTTTCTAAATGTACTCCTATATGCATCGAATAAAATTTATAAATGGATTAAATACGGTAACATTTAAAACTACTTATGAAGTCTATTCCTTATTTCCCTAGAGTATTTTATTATTTAAATTAAATATAAAACTTGTATAAAATGTGCATTTTAAATTACTTTTGCAGGTTTATTCAATGAAATTGGGGGAGAAAAAAAATTTGATAAAATATATAATAATTAAATTAACAACATTTCTTCATGAATATTTAATAGACAAATGATAAAAAAACATTTTCTTTTTTTTTTATCAAAATGGTTATGTTTAAATTTCTTTATCAAATCAATAATAAAATAAACGAAAGAAAGCATTATTATTATTATTATATAATTTTTTTTCTTATTTTAATTTATTTTCTAAGCTTTTAAAATTAAAATTATTTAAAAATAAATTGGATGCATTAAGTTATTAATTTTGTAAATATTTTATAACGATATCTTTATAAGTAATTGAAAATTATAAATATTAAATAAACGTCAAACATTCTAATTAAACACAAATAGGAAAGATACGTTTTTGAATTATTTTAAAATAAAATTTTACTTAAATGGAAAAAAGCTTATATGTTTTTAATATAAAAAGCTTATGATTAATCAGATAATTACTCAGGTAATTTTTTGTAAAAATAACTATATTTTTTAAACCTTTAAGTATTTTTAATTCTGGTAATATAAAAAAAAAGCAAACAGAATCAATATTTTGTAATGGATAAAATAAATATTTTAGAAAAATTTTATTCTAGTTTATTTTAAATATATTCATATTATGATTTAAAATGAAAGATTTTTTTAGTGTTAAAGAAATATATAAAATTTTCTTACAAAAGAACGATTTTAAAATATTATTTTAATAACCACTATTTAAATTCTATTCTGATAATCATTTATAAGTTTTTTAATATACTTTTTTATTTTTTATAATTATTATAAAAATTTAATTTTACAGTTTTAGGAATATAAAATATTAACTTAAAAAATTGAAAGAATTGAATTTATTTAAGTGGCGCCATCTGGAAGAAATAAATAACGATTGTTGTTGTTGTTATTATTATTATTAAAAGTGTAAATTTATTAATAATAATAATTTTTACTTTCATACAGGAATTTTTTATCATTTTAATTTTAGTAGTTACTTTACGTATACTTTAAATGTTTAAAGTTTACTTATTTAAACATTATTTATTATTAATAAAAATAAATAAAGTGTATTTATACTTTTTTATATTTATTATTAAATATATAATAATAATAGGGAGCATCTGTCACTGCTGTATCTTCGTTATTAACTTATTTCTTTCTTATAGGCTAGGTGTAATTCACTAAATTTTTTAAATAATTATTCGAGAGAATCATGTGACTTTTGTGTTGAGAAAGAAATTGTGGATGCTTGGCATATTTTGGCTAAATGTAAGCGTCTTAAAGTGTTACGAGCAGAAATTTTCGGTTGTGAAGTTCTTACCAGGTCTTTATTTTTTAAAATTATATCGGTACCATGTTATCAATTTAAAGTGTTCTGTTTTCTAAGAAAATCTGTTGATCTTTTGTTTTAGGGGGCGTGATTTCTCTGCTATAAATTTAGCCTTGTTGCTGGTGTTGTTTGGGAGCATCTGTCACTGCTGTATCTTCGTTATTAACTTATTTCTTTCTTATAGGTAAGT
>NW_019384375.1:707146-809759 GCF_000671375.1 Centruroides sculpturatus
GTGATTACCAAATTAGATATAAAATATATTACATTGTATTATTATATGTTTAAATAAATATTTTATAAAATGTATTATAAAATGTTAATTCATTGTTAATTGTAGGCCTAAATACAGTATATATAATAAAATGTGTGAATATTTTTAAAATTTATCTTAACTATGCCTCTAAGTAATTATTTATGTTTCTATTAATTATTATCCAACTCGTAGATCGCTTATTGCACTTACTCTATATATTATATACTATCATAAAATAATAATTAATAATTCAAAGGGAAATGTTAACTAAAATATACAAAAACATTGCATAAATTCATAAGAAATAACACATTTATTAGCTTATAATTATTTAATAATTTATATCTAAAATTTAAACCATAAAACATTTAAATATTTTAATTGTATTAATAAATCAAGTATAGAGATTTAAAATACAAATTCAGTTTGATCTTTATTTTTCTAATTTTAATAGATATTAAACTAAGTTGTATATAAACATATTTAGAAAGAGAAGTCATTTGATGAAACAGTATGAGCAAAAATAAAAATCACCATTAATAGTATGTAGACATTTTAACTAACAGCCCTCGTGAGAATATAAATTGCTTTGAAATCTGTCGCTAAATTTTACTAGCAATTTAAAAACAATAAAAGATCTGCAAAGCCTATTTCACTAATCCTTATGTTTCCAGAGCTTGATTGATACACGCAAAATGAGTTAAATCTCTGCCTGTAAAACAAAATCGTTTTTTTCTACAAATATTATAAATTATTTTATTTAATTTTAAATTATGTATATTTATAAATGTATTATTTATTGATTTAAAACATTTTATTGATCCCTTTTCTATAGATGTATATACTGACAAAATGGGCGTATGTTATGCCATCTGGTATCATAGAATTCAATTAAAAGTTAATTCATTTTCACAGAAAATTTTTATAATTTAATTTTTAAAATTGTAATTAAAAATAAAATATACATTTTATAAATATAATTTAAATAATAAAAAATAATTTTTAAATATATAAATGACATAAAATATTATTAAAATGTGTTCAAAAACAGGTCATCAAGAAGGAAATAAGTTTGATTATTAAATATTTTAAATATGTTAAATTTTCTAAGCCAAATTCATCATTAGCTAAAAAAAGATTAAGTGTATTCTTGTAAATATATTAAAATTATTAATAAATATTTATAAATATTTGCATAAAAGAAATTGATTCTTCGAATTTTCAATATTTCTTGAAATATTTTATTTTAGATGCAGAAAGTTTAAAATTATAATTTATTAGTTATAGAATTTTGTAATGTTTCCATTAATAAAAGAGTAAAAATTTTGAACGAGGACAGTGTTCTAGACAGAGTTTAATAGAAAATTCTCAACTAAGATAAATTACTTACTCCAAACAGGTAATTACGTAGACACTAATGGAAACAAATACAGTCGATAAAATTGTCTACTTAACTTTAATTTACATAAATTTTCTTCGAATGTTCATTTATATTTGTGAAAAATAAGACATTTATGTTTCCTTCATTAGCTTCATGATAGAATTTTCTACACTAACAAACATAATCTAATTTTATTACAGTGTTTGTAAAGTATTTAGATGAAGTAATTTTATTTTGTTTATTCGGAATGATGAATTTTTGAAATTAAAAAATAATAATTTACACTTTATACTATACACCTCACCTATACCACATCTTATGTAAATATATTCTACAAATAATAAATTTTATTTTAATTTATTTTCTTCCTTCTGTCGTCTGAATATACTGGAGAAAATAATTAAAATATAACATTAAAATTTAAATATAACTAAAAATTTTTGTAATTATTATTATTCTTGATTTACTCAATTTTTAAAATATCATCAATATGCCTTGTTTTCTGTGTGCAGTTTTAAAGAGTTAAAATATTTGAATATGCATATTTTCTAATTAGAAATTATTTTATTTCTTTTCTATATCATCCTCTATGGTATTATATTATAGAAATACAACGTTTAAGATTGGTTGAGTCAGTTTACAGATATGTTTTAACCATTAAGAAGCCATTTTTATACGCTATTCCATTACATAGTTATTGATTTGTTTTTCTTCACTTGAATGATTATAACATTTCTATTTTACCCTCCGGGTAGAGTTAAATTTGTCATTGTCACTTCAAAATACAGAAGTTATTACTTTTTCAAATGATATGAAAAATTACATTAAAAATACATATATGTAGGCCTATATCAAATTATTATTTTTAAATATGAGTATAGATTTGTATTTTTGTTTTTACGAGTTTCGACTCATTGTAATTTAGATTTTGTTGTATTTATTAAGAGGGTTATACAAAACGTTCGATATATACAGAGAAAAGTTGTAAAATTTGTTTTTACGGTAATTAGATTACTCTGAGGACATTTTTGTTAAGAAATAAAACGAATTTTATATAAACTTATGTAAAATTTTTGCAAAGAATATTAGAAATTAAAGGCATATTAAGTATACTTTTATGTAAATATATGATCTGTTTATTGATAAAAAAAATTCAATTCCAAATATTCTATATTTTAAAATAATCGTCTTTGATCCATTTTAAGCAATAAAAATGCTTAAGTAAAATGAAAGAACAGAATTTAACTTATTTTATTTATACTAAGCGTAGAATTATGATGCCAATCAATTTTCATACAAATATTTTATGTACATTGTTTTTTTCATCATTTCTGAAAGCATTGAAATTACGTTGCGAAGTGTATTGTCAGTTTATATAATCAATCTGACAAGCTTCGGTTTTGAACATTACGGCATGTTAAATTATTCAAAATGTAACCTTAAATGAATCTTATGAATCTTAAAAATGAATCTTAATAAATGTATTTCAATATGTAACCGGTTCAAACACAATTATTTTCTAGAATTATCACATTCACAGACTCCAAAAATACTAGCCAATCAAAAATTTTATTTTATTCATAAAGTTGTTGATTGGCTGGTATTTTTGAAGTCTGTGGATGTGATAATTCTAGAAAATAACTGTTTAAACCGGTTACATATTGAAATTAAAAAAAAAATACGAAATAAAAACAGAAGGATAAATCATTAATAAATGTAACATTTTGTTACATATAAATTAATTATGTATGTCTTATCAAAGTCAAAGCGACCCAGTCATCATGACAGAACTTCAAAATTGTAGTTTTTAGCAATCCAGAAGTGATAATATTATATCTAAATTATTTATAAATGTCATTAAAGATTTTTAGGAAATACCATTACGTACTTTCTGGTGATTAATTAACTTATTTTGAGATAAATTTTGAAAGTTTAACTTATCCAGTATTTCCGGATTATTTGAATCTACATGTTGTGCCTCAGTCAATCGAATGCTCCATATTTCAGAATAATAGCGTATATTTTTTTTTTGTTGGAGAAGACGGAATAATGCATGGCAATTACACTGTCTTTTCCTCAATTTTTGACGTCGAACTTCGTTGTTCGACGTCAAAAATGACTTCTCCTGTACATTCAATATTCATCGCAACATCTTTTTTCTTCAACTTCTTACTTAACATACAGACCAATTATCAGTCCAAATTGTAAATTTTTACAAGCCGTAAAGAAATACAATACTTAAAACTTTTCTGGAACAGGAACGAGATTCAATTTCAGTAACTGCCCAACTTTCAAACTCAATAACAGTTTTTCGATTATTTTTATTTTTTTTTTTTTTTGTTTTTGGGTAAGAACAGCTCCAATTCTCTGATACGATACGTCAGCATTCAATATTGTTTCGCTGTTTGGCTTAAGATAAATTAAGATTGTAGATCTAGTTAACCGCGTTTTAAGTTTCTGAACTGCTTGTTGGCGTTTGATCGTCCATATAAAAACGAATCTTTCTTCGGAAATCGTCGTAGAGGAAATGCAATACGAAAACAATTTTTGACGAACTTTAAATAATAACTAACTAAAGATTAAAATTAATTACCTTCTGTGATATTTTGGAAGTTAGTAAATTTGTTAATTACTAAGATGAGTGCAGGGTTGAACTTCCTTCATGCTTATCGAAGATGTTGCCGAGAAATGAAATCCGTTTACAAAGAAGTTGATACTTTTAGAATGATATTCGTAGACCTTCTCGATGATATGATGTAACGCTTCCTCCAAGCAAACCAAACAATTTAAAAACCTTGTGCAATGTCTTCCGTTACACAATGATGTGTTTTATATTCTTAAAGGTTTTATTCGTTACTCTTTTCATTGTTATTGGTGGTTCAGTTAAACTAAAAAGTATCCGCTTAAATTCGTGTAAACTTTCCGGTTATAAAAGCGGTATTCTCATAGCTTCTAATCGAAGTGGAACAGTAAGGAAAGCGGTCTTTATATTCATCACATTGAAACAGACAGGCATGTCTCTACTCGTCTGCATATGTTTTCTTCGATGTTTGGCATTGATTAATCTTTCTTCATTTCTTGGCATTCAATCATTGGTAATCAATACAAAGTCGTTTAGGTGTGATATGATGAAATGGTTGATCAACCTTCACTACTGCACTCGCATAATGTCAAATCATAAACAGTGCCTTTGGATTTCTATTTCTTAATTTGATCTTGAATAAACTAACGATCTTTGTCAGAGTAACAATATGTTTTACTAATCTTCATTTAAATCAACAAAAGCTTTATGATTTTCTAGAAGAATACAATGAACCCGACCAAACTCTCGCGATATTATCTTAGTTATTGCATTTAGAATTGAATCATGTATTCCAAGAGGGATCTAACTCCCATAATTGTAGCAGTTTGAGTTTTTACACGCAAAAATATTTTCTACGTATGCATTTGTATAAGTACCGTAAAATAGTAATCCCGCTCCACACTATTACATGTGAATAAAGGTTCAAATATTCCATGAACTAGAGACAGACTAACTCACCTGATTTGGGCTAATATTTTGCCATAAATTTTGAAAAACTAACATTGTATGGCGTCAAAATCGATGGGCGCAAACAAACTAAAAAAGAATTTATCTTATTTAAGACAATTTTGGCTATACATTTTTGACATTTACAGAGGTAAATCAATAAAGTCAACTACGTTTTTAAGGCCTTAAACAGAGGAAAAGAAAGAAGCCAACGAAGTAATAAGCTCACTAAGCAAATATATCAATGAAAAGTACATTAAAAATATTATTCTTTTTAGAGATGGCGCTACTGGTGAAAACAAAAACTACGATTGCATTTCTTTCATTATTAATAAAAAAGGGTAGATTTTTAAAATAGTGCATCAGTTTTCTATGAGAGGATATAGTTTACAACCTTTTGTTAGGCAATTTGGAGAGATAGAAAGAATGAAAATAAAGAGGAGGTGTAACATTACATAAAATGAGTGATTAATTTTGGAGAAGTATGCTGTTTTGATAAAAGGGTTTGACACAAGGAATTCTAAATACCATTTGTCTAAATTCTTTAAAAATCAGCTGTAAAAATTGTGAAAATTTTAAAATTTCTGAATAATATATAGTTATATACAGCTTAACCATTAAAATGAACTTAAGGTTTTATGATTCATGTAGGTGTAGTAACACCATGCTTTAATCAAACCAAATAAAATAACAGATGTTCCAGGTGAACCTATAGTATCTGTAAATTCAGCAAAATTACAAAATTTAAGTAAAATAAGAATGCACATGCGTCAGAAGTGATTGAATATTTGCACATAGAATCACTATAGTCTGATGAAAAAGTAAAATTTGAGTGTTCGCTTGATAAATAGCAATGTATTAAATATTAAAAAAAAACAAAAGAAGAAGGCTATTCGTATTATTTTTAAGTTTCCTTTACTAATTTACAATTAAACTGAAGAAGGCAAAGTTATATTATCTGTACCTATTTGTATTTACTAAAGTGTCGTTTCCAAAACGGGCCCAAAATTCTTATCATCATTAATTTTTTCACCCTACTTAATAAACATTTGAGTGTTTTGCATGCATACATGGATCAAAAATATAAAAATGTATGCTTAAAAAATATATGAATGTTCAAGTACAGTAATTAATTCTTAGAGTGTAGAATGTTTTATTCATTTTCAAAAAAAGTGGTTTTGTAGAGTTTCGCTTCTCTCGGAGTACATTATTCAATTGTGTCTTCAACTTCCAATAAAGATTTCAAAGAATAGTGAGTCCCAGCATCTGAATATCTCATCTTTTGGTTCCCTCATCAAGCACCCTTCTCAAGTGCAGTTTTCCGGATAATCTGCTGTTATTTATGATTGTCTATATCTTTTGACATTTACATCTTTTGGTTTTCCGACAAAATTCTGGTCATTTTCCTGCTACCAGTTAGTACCTAGTGAAACAGAAAAAATCACTTTTATGCAACAGGAAACTTTTATGAAACAGGAAAAATCACTCGCAAACTAGTTTTCTAAGATACATCCATCCGATCGATGTATCCTAGAGCCTCAAATAACAAACTCAACGTTAGAAATTCAGGATCTTTCTCCATTCTACTTATTTACAGCTGGTTCGGCACCATACACATTTTTACGACAAATTGTTCGCACCTGTATCTGTCTATGCCTCCACTGTTTTATCTCTGAATATTTTGTCATCGACTACGATCTTCTAAGTAAAACACTTGCATTAACCATCGAAGGAATCAATTTTCCTGTTTTCGTAGAGGATGTTAGGTAATTTCGACCACTGTATGTCCAACTTATTTGTAATTGAAATATCTAACATTATCGAAGAAAGATTTTCCATCCTGTTTCTTGTTTAATTTGTTCTGTTTATCAGAAACCCACCAGTGGCTGAGTGGATAAAACCACAGAATATTGGTAGTGTCGTGGGTTCGTGCAGGTTGGCCACATAAAATTTTCGGGTTTTCTACACACGTTTTTATCACCTAAATTGGGACCAGTTTTCCATAGAAAACTTCCTGGAAGGCCATTTTCCTCATCAGATTACTCATTTACACGCAATTTGCACAGACTTGTGCATTAAACTTGTCTAAATGAACTGAATTGATAACCTTGTTTATATGTTTAAAGCTTCATTTTGTTGGTTAGTTTTGCTAGGAGCATGTGCAAAATATTTTGATTTATTATATATTGATATATTGGTCCAAATTACATAGGTGCAATCAGAATATCAAATGCTTATGATTTTTCATTCTGGTCACTATACACTTTGGATTTACTCTTCCAAAGACAAATAATTTACAGAATACGATAAATTCTGCAAGGAGTTGTTTTCTTTTCTTTTATCGACATCATTGTCATACAAAATCACAGGGTATTGACGCAACAAACTTTAATAGTCCGACATTCCAACGTGCAAATTGAATTTCAACACGTTGGAATATCAAATAGCTCATGTCTTGACTTGAAAATCCGTTTAAACGGTAAGTGGCATGCGCTAACTTATGTAAATTATCTGATAGAACAGTTATTATTCAAGCCAAACATTTTGGCTTGCAAAAACGTTAAATTACGGGGCACACACTATGGATTTAATTGTACGTACTTGATCATACAAGTCAATCTCTGCAAATCAGTGGCGTACCGTAGTGGGGGCGGCACTTTTTAGGGGGTGGCAAAATTTCATAATAAATAATAATAATATCTTGTAAAAATTTGAAACATCCTAATCTATACTTGCATCGCGCCTACGATAGTGCTATCGTCCGGACAGTCCGGGAATAGGCTCGCTGTCCGGGTGAACTAGTAATTTTTTTTCATCCGAGGAAATCCTGCGAAACCTGTTGACCTTTTTTTTGCTTGTACGATTCATTTGCGTTCATATACACCGCTAATATCCAAGAGAACTATTTTAATCAGGTCGCTGCACTACCACCGAATTTTTCATTGCTTGTTTTGTGACAAAACTGAATTTTGGTCTTTTAATTGAAATACCTAAATAAGGGGGGCCGAAATTTTCCTCCGCCCCGGGCGGCTGACACCCACGGTACGCTACTGCTGCAAATTGAATGAGCTAGGTTTTAAAAAGTTTGAAAATCCAGCTTTACTCAAACCTTTCTGTATATGAATAGTGTTTCAATAAAGTCTTCCGATTATTCAAATTTCTTAGCATGCAATGACAGCTTTAACGATTCATTAAACTAATCATCAACTATATACATTCAATCTCGCTTTAGTCATCAAATTTCCAATCGGGAGAGTTGTTTCTTAGTATTGTTAACTTTACCTGCATGTACAGTATTGTACTGTGCTTCAATAATTAATTCAATAGTCGTCGTCAAACATTCAATAAGTTTCTCTACCCATTCTTGAAGTAGTAAGTTGAGATTAAACTGTTTTTGAACAATTCATGTTTTTCTCGTGAGTCACTTGACAACCGTGGAATAGATGCCATTCGTATGCTGTGCCAACAAGTTTGCCCACAGCTACAAGCTGATAATAGCTTCATCCCAGCCGGACTGCATACTAACCTGATCAAACATTTGAAGAAATTGTCTGATAAATTCCTGCAAACCATCGAATTTAGGCATCTGGCATGTCTTATCTAGTGACAGATAACTTTAACGTTGATTATTTCGCTCGTTGCAGTAAAAAATATCTGTATTGAAACTATCGATTGTCGCGTTTGCAGTAGTTACGATAGCTGATTCAACCCTTGCATCAAATAGTTCGCTGGCAAACAGAATAGAGTTACTTGGTTACCTGACTGCTTTCGCACGACTACGTTCGTTGTGCCTTTATCATTCTTTTCCCTTTTACCATCGTTTTCAACACACGTAAACGTATCCGAAATACGTTTATCTCTTGACGTTTAACGTTATCCAGACCAGATGATCCGCAAGTCATGTTTCCACCCGTAAACTTTAGATTTCTAGATCTTAATTCGTTGACGAAAGTTCTCCTTCTTAACACAATCTTAGATTAATATAGATGGAGGCTGATTTTATAGCTATAAAAGACTAATTTTAGAATGCAAAGGCTGAGAAATTAAACCACAATTTGTAAAACTATTGTAATAATTAAAAGTTATAATTATTTATAGTTTTTCTAATTAAATTTACAAAATACCCTTTATAGAAAGTCGAACATCACTTTTAGAATTTTTCAGATGGTATAATATTAAATACTTTATAACAAGTTAGCCTAATATTTGAGCGAATTCATACATTACTGCGATTTGATAATGTACAGTACGAAGACTTATGTAGAAATATGTGGCTGTAATAGTTTCTATAGCAGAATATTATCAACAGATAAAGTAACCGTCATAAGATAAAGCATTATAAATAGTCATATGATGTCACGAAAAATCTAATATAAACTAACCCTTGTTCAAAAGAAATGAGAGGAATTGCGGGATTGGTGTTATCAGCAGTAATCTGATAGGTTCATACTTATACTCAAGCTAACTGAATGCTGGATGTTATCGTATTTGCTATTAGAAGTTCTCTAGCAATTCTTAGATGATCTATGATGTAATATATGATATCAACATAATGAACTTTTACTACACAACTGCGATAAGTGCGAAAACTGAATTTTCAGGACAATGAATAGGAAGAGGGAATATTATCGTACAACCTTCGCCATTATTAAATCACAGTCCCTTAAGATTTTCGTATAAAGATATATCAGAATGTATAAATTGAAGCAGTTTAGAACGGTAATTATCTAGCTGCTTCGAGATTATCAGTGACAATATAGCATAAACTATATGATCCATCGTAAATCTGTCTTTAGTGACATGGATGATGCTTAAATCAAACACGGTTATTATTATTAGGATATGCATATATGTTTATTTTGTTTTGTAATAAATTTTTCTGTTAATGTCAAGCATACCTCAAATTGAAACTATTATTAAGATGTGAAATAATAGAACACAAAATTATAATATACTGTATCTTTAGCTTTTTTTAATTAATGATTTTTTTTGTCTCTACCAAGTGAATAAAACCACTCAAAACACTAGAAGTTAGGTCGCGGGTTAGCATCTGACCGACGGGTTGTGAAGTGTTTTTGGCTTTCTTCACTTGTGTAACACCTAAATAGGGACCAGTTTCCAATAGAAAGTCCTCACGGTAGGCATCTTTCCTGTATTGCGTTGCTTTATCCCATCTATTCTACAATCATTTAATTATCTTCATTTTTATTCTGGAATGACATAATTTGTTTACCACTCTATTAATTATTTACTTATCTTTGTAAAAATTTAGTAGATTGTAGTTAATAAGATGTTTCAATTAAAACCAAAAACATTTTGAAATGTCTTTATTAAGTTTAATATAAATATTATTTTTTAAAAAATTTCAGCAACGAGTTGCTTAACTTTCTCGGCAGCATTTGGTGGTGCCATCTGTTATGATGTTTTATTATTAAAAACTTTTTATATTTTTAACTGTTATAAAATGGAAAAAAGCTTAATTTTGAAGGTAAGGATGGGTTTTATAAATAATAAAATAATTGTAAATGCTAATAACGAGTAAAATCGTCGTTAAGTCCAAGCCTATTTGAGATACACTCGACCTCTTTTATTTCCTCACCCCTTGATCTTTAATCACCAAAATTTAATAGTATCAATCTCCTACTAAACAAATCTCCCTGAAAAATTTCAGAAATTTTAGACAAAAGCACAGGAGTTGTTAAGCTTCAGAGAGGGTGAACAAAATCGTGCCACTCGACGTTTCAAGTAGTCCTGAGTCTAAAAATGTAAACTTCATGGAGGGATATTTTTTGATCGATCGCCATACTTTACCTCCGTTATATTTAACAGTAGGAAAGTAATAAAGATATAGGACTACACACGTATACTGTACAGCTACGTATATTTTATAGATAAACGTCTTAAATTTGTTTGCTCTGTACGCTTCACTGGCATAAGTAATAAAAACGAAATTTATAATAATTAATATAGATAAAAGCAAGTAGTTGCTTTATATTTTTTATTCTGTTATAAATAGTTAATGTCTTGGTTCTAGTTAAAACGATATTCATTATAGTTTAATAGATACTTTCAGCAAAGATAAATAATATGTTTCAGACAGATATTAAATGTTTCAAAATTCTAGTATAAGAAAGAATATGTAAGATTTGTTTTGTTTCAAAATACTTATAGAAGTGAAATGACAAGAAGAAAAAAATTACGTTTGATGTTATAAAACATATCTTATCAAGTTAAAATTTCCAGTTCTAACAAGACCATAAATAAATTTTGTCAGGTAGTAAGTGTCAAATAAATCAGACGAACAGATGAACAGACAAATTGAAAATGAAAAAATTCAAAAATGTATTTAAAATTTAAATTGTCATATAAGTCTTTTTTATAATCAATCTGTTTTAAATATTTGAATTAATATTTTATTGTCAATAAAAATCTATAATAAATAATATGTTTCTTTTAAAGAAAATTGTTATATAATTATACAATAATTTAAAATATTACTTCTTGAAGTAACAGTAATAATGTAGAAACATTAAATATTAATAATAATATTTGTAACACTACATAAAACAATAATATTAGGCTAAACACAGGTCATATAAGTTAGTCATGAACTTTTTAAATATTGTGTATATATATATTAAATGTGTAATCAAACAATTATTTTGTAATTATGTCTTTGGTCAGTATATCACTTGATAGTAGTATTAACCAAGTTTCACATCCATGTTACCATAATAAGTAGTCCTATGAGGAATTCTGAAAGTTGTAACGTATATCTTAGTGTGTAAACAGAATAACGTTATAATCTTTCACTTTAGAAAGCACTTTCCCTTATTTTATTTTAAGGCTTTATCAGTTAAACGCTATTCAAAGTTTATATACTGTTCAAAAGTCGTTTAGGTGAAGTCTTAAAATAAAATAGGCGATACTATTAGATTATAACATTGATATCTGTTTATACATTATTGCTGTTATTCTGAGTAATATCTTAATAATTGAAAGTAATAATAGTATAATACAGGGTAATCCAAACGTCAGTCAACTGAGTTATATTTTTAATTTTTTTTTTTCAAGAATATTTAAACTACTTTATTAACGGCTTAATTTTTAAATCAATTATTAAAATAACATAATTCGTATATAAAAATGTAAAAAAGATATCTAATTCTTGGTGAAAATATATACAATACTTATTCAATTCACTTCATGCATAATATTAAAATATAAGTAACAAAAAGTATTTGAACTGATCATTTGGCATTCATTTCAGTCATTCACAACTAATTTCTCACACAGTATATATTAAATATTTAATTAAATAAAATTCTATAAATTCTTTAAAAACAAAGAAAATATTTTGTTTATCCTTGCTTTAAACAATTTTACGAAATTACATTTCAGAATAAATTAATAAGAATATTTCATGTATGAAAAATTCACTTCATATGAGACATAAAACTAATTTTAGTTTTAAACTCTTCAAAATACTGTCTAGTTTCTATAATAAAATATAATTATAACTCCATTTTCTTTATAATTTGTAATTATTATAAATTGAATAGGCGATTTAAACTTTTAACATTAAATTTATCTATTTTGGAAACCACTTATATATCAATATATAAAATATTTTGTTTTGACAAAAAAAATACATTAAAATGATTAAAAAACACACATCTAAGATATTTATAAGTCTTTAAAAAATCACAAGGAATAAATTATCAAAAGCATATTTCAGAAATTAGAAAAAAAAGCTTACACATACAGCAAGAATTTCTGAAATTAGAAAAATGTCATTTTATATCGAGATATTTGTATGATTTACGTCATTTTTATATTAAAATAGTTTTGGAATTTATATAAAAATTAAAGAAATGTATAAACTTTTCTATTCTTGAGAATTTTCATGTAACTAAATTAATTGAATCGTGTTCTTGTTGCGAACAAAGACAAAAAGAATGTTACAAGAAAAAAGAAAAAAATAACAAAGGAAAGCAATTCGATGAGTAGCCTCTAGGGCCAGCTAGAAGTTTTCTGAAATCTGGGCCAGAATTCTATTTTAGGATCTCTTTATTTCAATATCACCTTTGGGACAAATTGCTTCATCTTTCTTCTTCCACAAATTTTGACTTCAAAGTAACTGGTTATGAAGTTTGACCTCATTTTTTTCTCTTTCTGCCATTTGAAACGTGATCATTTAGAAGTGTGATAACGTATCAGATGGATATTTTTGTTATCCACCTACTATAAGTTATGAAGGATTTGATAAAGGTGTCTAGTCGTTGAATTCGGGATAACAATTATATATTATTCTTATCAGTTAATTCCATTTTATTAAACAAGCGTAAAGTTTGGAATATTGAAAGATTTACATCCTGATAAAGTTATAATGTTGAAAGCAAACATTGAATTTAAATAATAATATCACTTATCAACCTTCTGGATATTTATATAGTGGTTAATAATTAACAGATTAACAATGTTTAGTTCGCTTCACATAGCACTAATGCAAAATATTAACGAAAATTAAACAAGTGAGATCCAATAAACTATGATTACATAGTTTTGAAAGTCATAAATTATATAGTCACAGTTTTAGTAATTAAATTAATTAAATTGTGAGATATAAAAGATAAGAATGGTTAAATTTAACGAGGTTTTTTAAATATAAATCTTTTATTTGTTATTTATAAATTAAATATTATAATAATTACAAATTAGTTTTAGTTTTTATGTTGTAAATCATTTTAATTCCAAACCATTTAAAGTTCCAGTATACTGAATAATATAATATTCATAATAAAAATTATAAACTAATTATTTTTTTTATCTTACGCTCGTATTCACAATCAAGATTCAAGAGCTAGAAGTTAATCAATTACCATTCAATTTTAATACATGAAAACTTATTGGTTAACTTCTAATTCTAGATACTTGATTGTGAATACAACGTCAAAGTTTTAAACTTTAATATTATGGATATGTTTATTATACAGGGTGCCCTTAGTTTCTCTCAGATTTATTGTCATTATATAAGAAAAATGAGTATTTGGTATATAATAGTATATGTAATGTATTAGCATGTAATGTATTTATTAGAATTTATCAGTTTCTACAATTGCTTTTTTATTACAACAAGTACAAAACAGAATTTTCTTCTTCAGTATTGAAAATATATTTCAATAATTGGAGTTTATTTTCAGAGTTTTATAAGAAACAAAATATTTTTTCAGTATTTTTGAAAGGATAAGAGAAAAGTGTCTTACATTTTTGTTTCTATTTGTAGAATTTACTGTAGTAAACATTAGAGAAAAAGAAAACTATTTCCAAAAATAAAATAAAATAAAAAACTTTTAAATATCAAAAGTTAAAATTCTTTCGAAGCAATATAAATACCATAAAAAGCCATAGACATTGATCATTGAACTGTTTTATTTAAAAAATTCTAAAAGTTTCATTTAAACGTTAAGAAATTGCGTCAGTTATAATTAAACAAAATTTAAACGAAATTAATTTAAATGTTTTGATACTCTTTGAAAATATTAAAATATATTTTAAACTTACCAAAATATATAACGAATATTTAATTTCAATAGATTAATATAAAGTAATTAAATATCTTAACAAATCATTTAGAATAAAGATTTCATTAAATATAAAGTTTATTTATTCTTCTTCATCGTAACGATAAAGTGAAACAGTCTTTTCAAGATCTTTAACAATTAATACATGCGAGACTTTTAAATGTATTAATTATTAATAACTAAAACGGATTTGACTTAATTACATTTATTTTTAATAGAACTTTTTTCTAGCTAAAGTTTGAAACGTTTATAACATGGAGAAAGAAATTCCCATATTATAGATAATATCTTCTATACTTTGAATTAACAATACAGTTTAACATATGAAATACAAATATGAAAGACAAATTAAACTATTTGTCTTTCATCAACTTCCAATTACATTTCTTTAATAATTTTTGTAAATTTATTATTAAATAATTAAATAAAAACTCGATTACTAATTAATAAATTTTATATTACCTTACAGATTAATTACCGTACATTGATAATTTCCAAAAATGTATTATTATAACATCACTAATGTAATAAATAATACTTTTCATTAGTGTAAGATTTTTAATTAAAGCTTAAATTTCTATTCTGTAATTATATATGATTAAATTATAAATATAATTAATATTATTTATGAGAAATCTTCACATTTAATATTTCTGTTATATTAATATTAAATGAATAATGATATATTTCGTTATTAAAACATAAAATTATTTATATTTTATTAAAACAATAATTTAAAAAAAATTATATATTGACACGTTTCACATGCATTAAAACTGATGAAAAAATTAATTTTATATGTTTTATATTCTCTATATAAATAATTATTTTGATTTATTAAATAAATGACTAACGTTTAAACTTATTATGCAACGAAGAATATACTGTATTAATATAATAATTTACTATTTAGGAAAGTAAATTTTATTTTTAATAAAACAATAATAAAAATTATTTATATTCTTGACTTCAAAAAAATAAATAAAAAATACTTAGTTTTTCTAAAAGTAATTTTTTCTTAATTTCAGAAGTTTACTTTCTAATTCTTATAGACAGAAGAAATTACATGCCACTTTCAACTGAAAGATTAAAGCATTTTAGAGAAAGTGAGATAGTTGCTTCTAGTTTATAAGAATTAGAAGTTAAGTCATAAACTATTGATGTTATAAAATATTTCAGCTTTAAAGTGCTTTGTCTTCTAATGAAAATCAATACTTTTCTAACAAGATTTAAAATAATGATCATAATATATTCGAATGTTCAAATATAATTAGAATTATTTTCAGAATTCGTACATTGGATCAACTGACATTTAAAATGGTATATTAATTTTTAAAAATTGAAAAAAAAATTACTTAAAGTTTTGTAATTTTATATAAAATTAAACGAGAAAAATTATTCTGACATCGTCAAAATGCCAGTCTGCGATTTTTAATCATATTTTTAATTTATTTCATCTAAAATAGATCCTCTTGATCTTAAAAATAGTAGTGTCTTGCTCCTGTACATCATCCTTTTCCTGATAATAACAGAGGCATGCAGGTCGTTTACGTAACGACTCCGTTCTGAAGGAAATATTTTTTGAATTTAAATCACGTGACTTCCGGTCTAGACTGGAAGTCACGTGATCCTCCTCCTAATCTTTTCTCTAAAACCATTCTCGAGATTAAGGAAGGACAGAAAGACGAACAACAGTAGGAATTTATAAGTTTACAATTTTTTTTCAAATTTCAGACCATAAACAAGAAACATGGGATAACCATAAAGTCTGAATTGTAGGAAATTCTGTATTAATTTACCGCATTCATTACAGTTTTGCACAGTGTACTGAACATTTGCTAATGAGGGAACAACGCGTTGAAAATGAAATGTAATATTTATGCATCTGTCTACGTTCCCAGACTTCATAGAAACTCCATAATACTAAGAATTACAAAATATTCATTTAAAAATTAAACAGACAAGCTTTATAACTCTTCTTTTATCATGAAATAAGAATAATTTATTATGTATTAAAATCGAATAGATAACTTATAATATTTGAAAAAAGACATTTTTTTAGAAAGTTATGTAAATTCACTAACAAATCTTATGTTGCAGATAAATTTTGCACCATTTTTTCAACCTTGTTAATGTAATTTTTTCCCTCTAAAATATTCCTAGTAAGATAATTAGCCAAAAAAAAAATTCCGTCAGAATCAATATATGCCGTAACACCTGATCATAAAAACGACAAATAAAAATGAAAATTAAAACTTCTAATATATTTAATCATAACGAGAGATTAATTGTTAATGTTAATTAGCATTTTAATCGATAAACAAGCTGGTTTTCGCTTAGACTGCTCGGCATTACATCGTTTATTTACATTAACAATTTTGATTGATGAAGCCTTGTCAGATAATATGCAAATTTACGCCTTCTTTTAAAGACATTAATGATATATTCGATTGTAAAATAGAATCGATTTACTAATAAAAAGTGATTACTTTACAATTTTAATTATATATAAATTGTTAAAATAATCAATTTTTAAAATAAATTTTAATATGATTATATTTGTAAGAATATTTGACAAAGTGAAGAAGAAAATGTCTATTGTAAAACAATTACTGCGATTTAATGTACATTTTTCTTTACTAATTGCTAGTAAATTTTTGTTTATTTAGCCATGTCATTTATTTTAATTATTATTTTTATTATACAGCAGATAAAAAGCAATTTAACGTTATTGTGTTTGCTTCTTTAACTATTAAGATAATTTTAAAACATTTTTAAAATTCTAAAGAAAATAAACAGTTCATTATGTAAACGTTTTTGAATTTTCCGAATATTTTGTTTAGAAAAATGGAAAAAAACATATTTAAAAATAGAAAAAGAACAAAAGTAATCGTTTAAAGCTTACATTTACTATTGCAATTTTTATAAAATGTTGGTCACAAACTGTATCAATTTATTTACTAACATACCATCGAGATTATTACAAAAGATAGCCTAAAGGTCTTTAATATAATTTTTTGTAAAGAAAAATGCCTAAAATAAATTATATTTTTATTTCTTTAAATAAAGATGGAATTGGAAACATTATTTATAAGAACAATTTTTATAAAAAGGATATAAAAATAGCAATTGTCACAATCTGTAGTATTAATGTTTATGTTACTAAATAATACTTCTTTATTTTTATATTATACATTTTACAATGATTTTAAGCATTTTAATTATTTAATATAAAAACAAACAAATAAATTTTGTAAAACTAATTCTTAAATTTTAATTTTTTAAATAAAATTTATTATTTTACAGATTATTATATTTATAAAATCACTGTGACTGTTTTATTCATCTAACAATGTTTTTTGGCAAAGGTTATAAAGTACATTTTTTTTCTTGTGCGTCAAATTACTGAAAAATAATGTTCAAATAAACATTTACTTCAAAATTGCTACTTCTTTATTTATTAAATAATAACTGATTCATGTGAATCGAATTTAGTTTTCGGAATGAGGTGTGTTCAGTTGAGAGCCAAACATTTTTTCTTTTCCTACATCGTGATATACTCATAATATATTTAAAGATAATAAAATACTGTTATTTTTTTATTTTTGTTTACTGACTGTGGCATATATAAGTAAATAAAATAACCTATTAATAAAATATTTTATCGTAACAAAATCATTTATTTATATATTTTCAGATTTAAAAAATATATATAATCAATAGTAAATTTCGTTAGTAATTTTAATTATTCAATTAGTATATAAACATGTTTTTTATTAATGAAGAATTAAAATTTAATAAAAGTTCTTACACTTGAGTGATAGAAATAATAGTTAATTTAAAAGTGGCAGAATGTGTATTTACAATATATATAAAATAAAGAAGATACAAAACTTTTTCATTTCCTCCTTTTTCAACACCACGAACTAACAGTCTTGCTTAGCAGAGATGACCTTTATTCTAAGCTACGACTCTGCTACAATATGCAAAACACAAAATAAGCCACAAAAGTTTTTTGTGGCTTATCATCATTGAATATTTTTAACAGTTTCCCATATTGTGGCCGAGTCGGAGCCTACAGTAAAAGGTCATCTTTGCTAAGGAAGCCTGTTAGTTCCTGGTGTTGAAAAGGGAGGAAATGAAGACGTTTTTTTGTATCTTCTGTATTTTATATACATAGAAATGATAATGTTTACACATGACTATCTCCTAAAGCAAAAAATTTTAATACTATATCACGTAATAAAATTTACAAAATGATAAAAAAAAACTCTTACTTAATTTGAAAATTATAATTAAGCAAGAATTAATAAAATATGTTTAATAATTAATTAATATTAGTTTAAATTTTTATATTTGTCCATATTCATTGTAATTAAATCTGATCAAAGATCTCATCGTCTAATTGCATTTTCTTTTTATTTCTTAATTTTCTTTGTTTTTTCCACATTTTTAATTTTATGCTTTAAAACTCCTCAATATTGTCTGTGTTTTTCATAATAATGATATTTAATTCTGTATTAATTTCATACATTTTATATGTTTATTTTCTAATGTATCTTTAGATTCTAACCAGATTAATGAAAATAAATAAGTGATTAATAAAAATAGATTTATTTATCATTTATTTATCAATACTAAATGTTTAATTATATGCTTTTCACAATTTACTATTATCAATAACTGATATTGTATTAAAATATTGATTCAGTGGATGAAATATAAAAATTATCTGATTAATTTATCAAAACACTTTAAATAATGAAGTAAAATTATGATTATTCACTTTTAAGTTTATTTAACTTATATTTATAATACTATTATCTAAATATGCTAAATCTGTATTGTAAACATGAAAATAATTGCCTTTATTTCTTCAAAAAGTTATACAAATTATTAATTTATTAAACAGTAATATTTTATTCAATTTTTTTTAAAATATATATATATTTTTTAATTTCAGTTTGTTATATAGACGATAGAGAACTAAATTCTATTTCTAGAAAAAAATCAATAGATATGAATATATATTTTTAATAAAATTCTTTAAAACAAAATTAATATTAAAGAAAATGTAACGACAGATAAATGTAAAAGTTTTCTATTGACTATCTTCTAAATTTCACTGACGATCCAAAGTAAACTATGAGGAACAAGATGACGGAAGAAGATAACTGTCTTAAACTTTCATTAGATTAAGCTATATTTAATATTGCTTCATTCTCTCAAATTTTATTTACCTTTGAATGTTAAAACTTCTTAAATTTAGAAGGTTATATTTAAGTTTAAGTAACAATCGAGAGTAAGATTATTGTGAATGGAGTGATGAATAAAATTGAAAAATTCTTAATTATTTCCGATCTATTATTTTTCTTACTAATCGTTATCTAATTTCTAAACAAAAAAATTAATTATTTTAACTAAAGATAAAAGAATTACATAATTAATTAATATTTAATTGATTTTTAATTGTAATCATATAGCGTAAAGAAAATTCTGTAAAATATCTGCATAAATAAGAAAAAATTAATTACTCCAATAAATCATTATTACATTTAATCTATAAAAATAAATAAATAAATAAATAAATAATAAGCAGCGGGAGTTCAAGAAAAGAAACGATTGTAAAATAAGTAAATTCGGATTTAATAAAAGATTTAGACATGGCAAATTTAGAAAATGATAAAAGATAAACGTGAAAATAAAATAAAAATCCAATTAATGAATTTATTCAAACTAATACATTATTTTGGAAAATAAAATAAAAAAATAAACTTTTATTAAAGTAGAAAAACAAAGATACAATCGTAAAACGTAAACAAGATATTATAAAATATCTGAAAGAAGGAAACTGAATTCAAGGAGAAATTATATCTTAATCCGGAAAACAAAAGAGATAATAAACCTAATAAGTAGCAAACAAAAAAAAACAAGTAGAATTCGCTTTAATTTTTGAAGATATCTTTAAATTTAAAAAGAATAAAAAATAATAGTAATAATAATTAGGAGATATGTAGTATTAAAATTCTCCAAAAATAAATTTTGAGATTATCCTTATTTTCAACAATAATGATTCTATTATAATAATGATCTCCAGAGCAATTTTTTAAAAAACAAAAACATTGAACAAATAATAAATATTACTTTTATATAAAAATAAATTTAATTAAAAGTATACCAATTTAGTTTATCTTTTACATATATTTTTATATTAAATTTATATATAAATTATTATAAAAATCATTACAAAAGTTCTTGAGAGATTTTACTTATATTTATATGAATATAAATTTTTTAAAACATTTTAGAACTTTGATAGAAAAAATTTTCAATTTAAAAAATACTTTATCAACAATAAAAATGTACTAATTATTAGTACTAATGTAATTGATATTAAAGATTAAAAATAAATAAATAAAATAAATATTTTACTAAGGAACAAAATTAACTAACTATTGTTAATGAAGAAGAATAAGAAAACTCAACTTCAACAGTCTGTAATTAACTGAAGAATAGTTTACATTAATTAGACTGTCGTTATCAATTAAAACTAAAGTAGTATTTAACATTTAATCGAAGGTGAAGATATCAGATTTCTTCAATAATTTTTAATCGAATTTTGTTATCCATATGACATGATCAGTTTATATTTTAATATAAACACAACATATTAGGGGAAAGTTAGAAGGGACTATCTCCCCGAATCAAATATTAAAAATAATTAATAAAGAAATAAAAGATAGCAAAAATTTCAAAATATATTTTTATTTATATCTTTTTAGATTTCTCTATAAAAAAACAAAAACTATGAACAAATCTATTCTTAATGCCTTGTTAAGATAATACTTAAATATGTTACTGTGTATAGAGGTATATTTTATGTCACTAAGGTATATTTGTTAGTTTCCAAAATTTTTTTAAAATTTTGACTAAAAAATACTGACTAAATTGGAAAGATTTCTGATTTGTATTCTCTCAATTGCAAATATCATCTTTCTGATTAATCAAATATTTATTATAAAGGGTACTAAAAAACATTGCAGTAGAAAAATTAAACTTTTGCTTTTGTTTTTGAATATTTTTATTTATTTAATTTTTATATAAACAATGAAGTTAAAACTTTATTATTTATTAATTTAAAAAAGTTAGATTTGCAAAAAAGTATTTATATTTATTTCTATGTTTATTCATTATTTATTACATAAATAAGTAAATATATATATAATTTTTAAATATTAGTTTTTATTTATTTATATGATCTTTTTTTAAATATAATGTTTATATTTAAAAAAAGATTATATAAATAAATAAAAACTAATATTTAAAAATTATATATATATTTACTTATTTATGTAATAAATAATGAATAAACATAGAAATAAATATAAATACTTTTTTGCAAATCTAACTTTTTTAAATTAATAAATAATAAAGTTTTAACTTCATTGTTTATATAAAAATTAAATAAATAAAAATATTCAAAAACAAAAGCAAAAGTTTAATTTTTCTACTGCAATGTTTTTTAGTACCCTTTATAATAAATATTTGATTAATCAGAAAGATGATATTTGCAATTGAGAGAATACAAATCAGAAATCTTTCCAATTTAGTCAGTATTTTTTAGTCAAAATTTTAAAAAAATTTTGGAAACTAACAAATATACCTTAGTGACATAAAATATACCTCTATACACAGTAACATATTTAAGTATTATCTTAACAAGGCATTAAGAATAGATTTGTTCATAGTTTTTGTTTTTTTATAGAGAAATCTAAAAAGATATAAATAAAAATATATTTTGAAATTTTTGCTATCTTTTATTTCTTTATTAATTATTTTTAATATTTGATTCGGGGAGATAGTCCCTTCTAACTTTCCCCTAATATGTTGTGTTTATATTAAAATATAAACTGATCATGTCATATGGATAACAAAATTCGATTAAAAATTATTGAAGAAATCTGATATCTTCACCTTCGATTAAATGTTAAATACTACTTTAGTTTTAATTGATAACGACAGTCTAATTAATGTAAACTATTCTTCAGTTAATTACAGACTGTTGAAGTTGAGTTTTCTTATTCTTCTTCATTAACAATAGTTAGTTAATTTTGTTCCTTAGTAAAATATTTATTTTATTTATTTATTTTTAATCTTTAATATCAATTACATTAGTACTAATAATTAGTACATTTTTATTGTTGATAAAGTATTTTTNCTTTGTTCGTTGTAATTTCTGTTTTTAAAACTCATTATCATTTATTAAACTAACAAACTTCATTAAATAAACTTAACTTTAATTTCTGAATAACAGAGTTGAAATTTTGCAAGTTTTTAAAAATTTAATTATAACAAAATAGTACAATTTAAGACCAATTAATTTATTAAACATTTTTAAGTCATTAATTTATATAAATATAATTAAACTATCAATTTATGATGAACAAGTTAAAAAATAAATTCTAGAATTTGAACCATGTTTAAAAATACTATTATGAACGAAAACCTAAATATATCTGTAATTTATTTTGAGAAAAGTTTAAACATTTTTTTCAGGAAAATATGTAGAATTTTAATTACAAATTTGCATAAATATATTATATTTAAATTGCATACAAATACTTTAAGTTAATTTGAAATTCATGCTTTTGCTCCTAAAATTTTATACTTCTAATATAAAAAATATTCTCAATTTTATAATTCCAAATCTTTCCCCA
This sequence comes from Centruroides sculpturatus, assembly GCF_000671375.1. NCBI lineage: Eukaryota > Metazoa > Arthropoda > Arachnida > Scorpiones > Buthidae > Centruroides > Centruroides sculpturatus. Next base: position 730,379 of record NW_019384375.1, read on the forward strand.
AGTTTTTAGCTATGAATATTTTTTGATAGGAGTAATTTTCCTTAAGCAATATTGTAAAAATGAGCAAATACAAATAATGATGACAACTGTCAGTGATTGTAAGTTAAAAAATTTTAAACTTTTAAATCCGTTAGTGGTCTCATATACGTAAGACCACATTAGTTAAATTGAAGCTTTCTATTTTACTAAACATAAGTTGTTGTAACGTATAATGTTTCTTTTTCTTCCCTTGGGAAAATGTAGATAGAACCAGATAATAATATTCTGTATTTGTTTACTGAAAAATCGGGAGTTAGTGTTATTGTGATTGAGCATATTTTTAAAGCATACTTTAAGTCGTAGATTTGTTTTGGTATTAATAATTCAAAAGAATAGTTTTAAGCTTGTTTTCACATAATTTCCATTGATAACTTTTGATTTCTGAATATAAGATTTGTTGTAAGATGAATTTGTTTCTTAAGAAAAGCCGAGTTTGAAGAATTTGCTTCTTAAGTTTGAAGTTTGTGAATACAAAAAGGAATGTTGTTACCTAAGGTAACAATATTCCTTATTGTATTCAAAATACAAGACTTATTCAATACCGTATTCAAAATACTGCATTCACAAGCTCTGATTTTAAATATAAGTTTGAGTTTTTAATAGGAAATTAAAAATATAATTTGGTGACAATTTAAAAGTTAAAATTTCTCCGAAAATGTTTACCGTGTTAAAAATAAATTCTGTTTTAATAAAAATAGTTTTTTTTGGACCAATATTTTGTGTTTTATTTACGATTTTAACCAGATGTTCGATCATTTATCCGTATGTGCCACACTTTCCTTTTCAACAGATAATTCAATAGCTATCATGTTGATTATCATCTATATTGCAAGACTAAAAAATATGGTTTACTATAATCCTCAACTTTCTTTACTGTATATGTAAGAAAGAAACAAGACTTTCATAATTCTTTGAAAAGATTAACAGAAACAGACACCTCAGATATGTGAAGAGTATTACTGTAATCTCTTTTGTTATTTTCTACTTTTCACAACCGAATGGATTAAGTATTAACTACAATACAAAAACCGTTTAAGTAACATGAATTGCTTTCACTAAGATATAAATCGTAATAAAACCTTCAGAAGAAATTGTTTTTTTTAATATAGAGCAAATTTAATTAAGAAAATCTTTTATTAATAAATTTATATAAGATTAATTAAACTATCAAAAATAAATACAAAAATTACATCAATTGGAGATTTAAGGACAATTTATAATTTTACTTACTATAAACTGATGCATTGAACGAAATTTAAATAAATAAATTTATAAATTTAAATAAATAAATTTATTTTTAATGATAAAAAAAACAAACATTTTTGTACCTTTTAACTTGTAGAAAAAATCTTATATTTTATTAAAAATTTCTTTTTTGATTTCAAGACTTAATTTCCTTAAATTTATGAGTAGGAAAGATGACCGTTTAAGTGAAGACACGAAAATATAGGATTGAATTTATGACTTTCTAATGTGCTTCAATAAGGATATAATTTGAATTTTTAAAGATTCGAAACTTTCAAACTACTAAGTAATATTTTTGAAGATTTATTTTCCTCTGGAAATAAGAATTCTTTTTAGATAAGAAACTTTACACGATAAATTTTTAGCTATTATCTCCAACTTAATTTTTTTAGAGTGACATAATAAAAAATATTTTTGGAATATAATAAATTTTTTGTTTTTTAAATCTCTCTGACATATGATACAACAGTATTGTTATCGTGTTTATTAAGTTAAATAAATAATTATTAATATTTTAGTTATAATTTGTAAAATTCAATCAAATCATATGATATTTTTATATAACAAAATAAATAATAATAGTTTGAATAAATTTCTGTTATTTAAAATAATTCTATAAAGAAAGGGAAGATACAGAAAAGAATAGAGAAATAACAAAAATCTTAAATACTTAAATGTACTGTATATTTAAATATATTGAAAAATTAATTAGTATAAAATAAAATAGGATCGAAACTAATAATTAGTAAAACATAACGAAGAATTTCATAAATCGCTGTTTGTGTTTTTATTAATCTCCGGGGTGTTGTGACATTTTGTTTATTATTACTATTTATATAATTTGTAAATTATGGATTTCTTAAAATTGAATATTTTCATAATAATTTGTTACACATGAGCTACATTTTTATATTTTTTAGCTTTTACTGTAATATATGTATCCGTTCATTTACAGATATAAAAGTTCTTTAAAATATTGCATAAATTTTTATTATTTTTATCAAACTTACTACTTTTATAGGACTTTCCATTTATATTTATTTAATTCTATTATTTTTCTATTTTGCTAATGTTGTTTTATAAATTTTTTTTTCTTGTAACATGAATTCAATTATATCCATTAAATAAACAGCGTAATATAATTTTAATATTTTTCTCAATATTTTTACGTTTCTTTTTAATATCTTTAGAATTATTATCGATTTTCAAATGTAACTAAAAATAAATTTAGATGAAAGAATATTTTCCATTTATACTTTAAAAATTTGCATATACAGAATACTTTTTATTACTCAACATTATTAAATTCAAATGCCGGTATGTTTATAGTATAAATGAATTATTGTATAAACATAATAATTTTCCTGGTTTTTCAAAAATAATTCTAATAAAAAAATTACCCGTAAAGTATAATGAATGAGAAACTTTTTTAAATGAAAAAATTGATTTAAAAAATTTTTAACTGGCATTTCATTAATCTTATCTATAAGCTGACAAACTTTGTTAAAATTTACGATAGAATATCAATAATCCTAAATTATTATGCATTAAATTATTATACATTTATGTATTAAATGAAATCCTGTTAATTAATAAATTTTAAATAATTAGATAATATAATTCAGCTTAAATTTTTACATATAAATAAAATTTATGAAGTTAATAAATATTTTAGAGATTTACTGTAAATAACATATGAATAATTTAAATATTTATATCTTCAATAAATTTTAAGATTTATTTTTATTTTATTATTTATTATTTATTTTTATCTTACATATAAAAATGTTTTAATCAAAGTTACGTGTTAAATTATTAAATAGATTAAAAAGATTTAATCTATTTAATAATTTAAAATTAAATTAAATCATTTTAATTCTTAGTTAAATTAATAAGCATACAGAAACAAAGAACTTAAAAATTTAAAAGGATAAACTTTAAAAATTTTATTTTAAATTTAAAACTTTTGTATTAGATAAAGAAGTAATTCAATTAAAATCTACTGTACGAATTCTTAACATTTTATGTATAAAAAAATATATTAATAATATAATTTTATTAACAAAAAAATTATCATCTTCATTTAACGAATGTTTTAAGTCAACATCATCACTTAATTGTGCTCCTTCGTAGGGTCAAATTAATTGGATTTTAGGTTAAACTAGATTAAAATCTTGTTTGATAAACTACAATTATCTCAATCCTCTTAAGTAGATTCATTAATAATGTAATATTATGAACAAACTAGAAATCTGAGCGAGTTACTTAGAGAATATGCATTATCGGATTATGTTTAACAACTACCTTAATGATAATGAAAGTGTGCTTTAACGGCCTGCTAATGGATGAGAATGTACTTGCTGTTAGATAAAATATCATTCTTATATTGTTACAAAGAACAGTGTTATCATAAAACTAACCTGATAAGAGTTTGAAGAGAAACAATATAATATAAATCTATATATTTTAAAAAAGTTACCTTCTTCACTAGTTGTAGCAGATACGGTATCACTAGGGTTACTTTTTCCCAAACTGTTTTCGGCGATAACTCGAAAATTATACGTTGTAACGGGATTTAGATTTCTGACAACAGCTGCTGTTTCAGAATTAACAACACTCATAGACTTGGTTTTATCTGTCCATTGTTCTACATAACATATGTTAAAATATATATTAATTTTTAAAAAAATATATTTTTATATATAAATTAAAATCTGTTATTAATAATAAAATGAATAAGTATAAAAATCAGTATCAAAATTGCTTTTGATATTTGGCACTAGATGGCGACACTGATGTTTTAGCGATAACTGAATGCAAATTGATATTGATCGATCAGCAAGTTATTTCTATAAATAGGTCTATAATAAAATTTTGTTTCTTTTTTTGTGAAAAAATTCAGCTTTCAAGCTACAAGATATATTCATAAAATAAAAAATATAAAGGCTCATATAAGCAAAATAAAAAAAAAAGAAATTTATGTAGTAAATTATATTGGAAGTGAAATAGATAAAAATATAGAAATTCATGCTTAAAAATTATATAAAAATATGCAGGAGTAAAAGAAAAAATGAAATTATTTAAACATTGGAGACCAAACATACCTCTACAACAAAATTACTATAGTATTATTCCTTTCTAGAAAGAACAAAAAATAAATAAAACAGATCATTATAATTTATTAAACTTCCTACAAATAAATCTAAAAAAATAAATTCTTCTTAGTTTTATATAAAAATTTTAATAAAGTGAATAATACAATATACTAAATAAAAATTTAAGGAATTTTTATCACTAATTATTATTAATTATTACTGTTAATTAAACTATACAATTTAATTATACAAATGATTTCCTTTTGTACCGTAGAAATTTCAATCTAAAATCAGTAACAATTTATTTTTGTTATCATCGTATAAACTTATCTTTTGAATAATTTAAATGGATAATTATCCATTCACGTATAATTACGGATGCATTGGTAACAAAATTAACGTTCATGAAGTGTATACATATAGGAAACCATTATCAATAGATTACACGTTGTTGCTCTTCGTCTTCATCATCTCTCCTTTCTAAGGTATCTCTTTTCATAATTTTATAAACTTTAAAGTATATTTTGTGATTAATTTTGCCTTTATAAAGCTGTACTTTATATTCTTTCATAAGTTTATTATTAATTAAGGAATAGCTACTTGTATTAATAAGAATTATAATTTTATCATCCGTAATTATAGTGACGAAATTTGTTATAAATTATTCTCTTCCTTTCATTTAATTTTATAGAAAAAAAACTTACCATCCTGTCGCTTAACTTGTACGATATAATTGATTAAAGGAAGATTGCCAGTATAGGCATGAACCCATGAAACTGTAACCGTTCGACTAGTAACATCCTTTACTTCCACGTTTCTTGGACTGTCTGGCTTTTCTAGATTAAAAATATCGAAGAAATAAGAACATTTCAACTCCAATACATTATATGTTTGCATTAAATTTTACATATCCGTGTTAAATTTTACGAAACAACAATTTTAAAAATTCATATTGTGAATGCCGTAATGATAGTTTAGAATTATAATTTAATTTAAGAAAGTTTTCGACAAAGTTTTGCGAAGTAATTAATGCTCGAGCATCTTTGTGTGTGTGTGTGTTAGCTATGTAGTGACATTAGTTGTTTTTACCTTGAACTAAAACTTGAAAATTAGTTTCATCTTTTCCATATTCATTTGCGGCTGTGCAAGTAAAGAGTGCTGAATCTCTTCGATTAGCGGATATAATAGTCAGTTCCGAAGTCATGCCTTTTTCTAGAATTGTTTCTTTGTCGCTGTATCTATAATAGTTATATTAATTATAGTATATTTAAGATTATTGTTATACATGAAGAATAAACTTATCAATTATAATTTTCCTCGTATTTTAAAAAGAATTTTTGTATATTTCTGCTCCTTATAATAATTTTATTATTATATTTTAAAATTTTAATATAAATTAATAGTTACTAATTGTAATTAGTTTTATATTATAGTCATCAGTATAATTATATATCATAATAGCGATTATAGTTATATGTACTGTACAACAATAAATCGTAACATAAAAATTAATAAATTAATTATAATAAAATTTTATATACTAATTTATAACTTATTATAATTTTACTTTAATTTTAAATATATTTTTTGTATATTAATATTATTTACATTTTACTGGATATTTTTAAAAATAAAAATAATTTATGGAAAATAATTTATGCTTCTTAAACATTGTTTTCTTTATTATGTATGACGTTATGTTGTTATAAGAACAAAACTTATCGCCTGAATAATAAGGATGTATTCTAATGACGTATGTAAAAATACTACATTTTCATTTTATTCATTTTTCATGTTACATTTGAATAATCCAAAGTAAAAGATTCTGTCATCCATTTAACTAAAGATTTAACGATGATATTTTAGGATGTGCACTAGCAGAACTTTATAAAGAATAAAATAAAAGTAAAAAATATATGATTCTATTCATATTTTTAGAATTTTTATCCATGTTTAACCGGAACCACAGAATATCTCGCGATTTTCTTATATCGATTTTTGTGCTATCTTTTCCTTAAATTTTTCTATTAATTATTAAATATATATATATTTGCAATTTTTAAAAGTTTTATTATAACTTTTACATTTATTTTTATTAGAAGAGCAATGTGAAATTTATCTGTGAATGTTAATAGTTGTTAAAATTTAGGAGTTAAAAGAAGATAGTTTTTATTTAGAATATTTATTTATAAAAAGTTTATTTAAAAATTAAAAACAAATACGACAGTTTTAGTGAGAAAACGAATTTAAAAGAATGAAGCAGATTCTCATACCTTGGATCAGACCTAGGATTAAAGTTTTGTCTATCTTTCATCCAAGAAATTGTTAAAGGTCTTTCTCCATACGCTTCGCATTTCAATTGAACAGTCTCATCTTTTCGAATTGTAGTAGATTTGAATTTATTTCTGAAGTGAGCAGGAACTAAAGAAAAAATATATTGCTATTTCTCTTCATCCTTCAATTTAGTAACTTAAGTATTATTATAAAAATATATAAATTCTTTCAGCCTTTTTATAATTTTAAGTAAACATTTTTTTTAATAGTACCATAAACTAAAATTGTTCAACATATTATATGATGAATACCTCAAGTAAATATAGATTAGTAATAAAAAAAACTATTTTATATATTTTGAAATTTTTCTTTTATATATTAAATAACGGGAATAAAATATATAAATCATTGTATCCCGAAGCGAATTTTGTTTTTAGTGACCTAAAGGAATTATATTTATATTCTAGAAAATATTTACTATGATATATTGAAGGTTTTTCTCTGTAAAGCCATATAACAGAATGCCTTTATTACGTCGTGATGAAGCTAAAATAATTCGTAGAAAATGAAAGAAACTAATCAAGATATATACAAACCGTGAACAATAAGACGTACAACAGAACTGAGACTTGGGCCTACACCATTCGTGGCTTGACACATATATTGACCATCGTCAGCAAGTTCCACTTCTGTAATTACCAGTGATCCATTCTCTAACGTCTGGATATGAGGATTGCTGATCACCGTGCGGAAATCACCAGCCGTTTCCCCTGCATATGGAAATCCACTAATCCATTAGCTTAACGTTATAATTCTATTTGCTATAAATTAATGCCACATTTTCCTTTCTTAAGTATTATTAATACATCTTTGAATATTAATACAAGCTTTATATTTAAGATATAAATATGTAAATATGTTTAATGTTGAATAATGTAATCATCAGTTTGGATTATCGCGTATTATATTATATAACATATATATATATATATATATATATATATATACATATATACATACATTCATAATGGCAGTATATTTACATTTCTACTTTGGTTTGTTATATCTCATACAAGGTTAAATTCATTATATTTACCCTGAAACTTTTTCCATCGAACTTGAGGCGAAGGAAATCCGTTAGCTTGACAATCAATCATTATACTTTCCCCCATTATCGCTTCTTTATCCGAAGGTTCACTCTTCCAGAAAGGAGGAACTGTATAAATATGCAGTTTCATTAATATTTTACGTCAGGTTTTCTTATTAATACAATATAATGAATGGTCGAAAAATTAAAATATTAATTTACTGGTAATAAATTCAACCAACTGACTAATTATCATCTATAATTTATTACTGTGCATGAAAAATAATTTTCATTTTCGGAATTCATTAAGTAACAAATTATTCCTTGCCTCCTAACATAACTATTTATGCTGCTTTGCTATTGAATTAATATATAATGAGCAAATCGTAATTATTATAATTAAAATATCTTATTTCTTTTATAAAGTTCTCAATGATAATTAGATATAACAAGAGTGACTGGCTAACGTTAAAGGTAATATTTGTAATATGAATCGTGCGTTATGGTGGGAGTTTGATTATTACCTATATGTCTCAAGTGTACGTAATTAATGTAATGGGATTAAATGTAGCCATGTACAGAATACGAATTATATTGTTATAACTTATAGCTAAATATTCTTATGTACGAAAACTTTAATTTTATTGTCAATTTGTATAAAGTGAATAAAAGAAAGGAAAACAGACGGGTGTTTTATATTTAATGGATTTATAAATGTAAAGAACAAATGTTTTCTCGTCTTTCTTTACTATTTGGATTAAAGTAAAAATATTTAGTACAAGTTTTAAGCTATTACGTACCGTTTTACAGCTACTACAAAGCAACATAAAGGTATAGGAAAACAACACCTGTTCGAAAAGAAAATCTAATTTTATAGTCATTCACTTCATTTACAGTTTTGGATTTTGTTTATAACATTTTATTAAATTATGTTATTAATAATTCCTCGCAAAAATTTATTAAAGTTCATCTCTAAGTCTAGTAGCACTTAGTAAAATTGCAAAATAGATTTGTCTGTTTATAAGTTAAACCAGCTATCAATTTGCGTTTTATAATAAGAAGAAAGAGATAACCATTTTTCTGCTTTATTATTAATTTGAATAAATGATCTATGACAAAGATGAATAAAATGAATTATCATAACAACTCAGTTCATGGGTCAATATTTAATATTTTCAACATTACCTTTAAAAAAACAAACCTATATTTCAAAAATTATAAAAAAAAGTTATCAGAAGAGGAAAAATAATGAATTTTCACCGTAATGTCAGGTAAATGGGCAATGTATTTGATTAATTTATCACGATTATTAAGCGTAGTAAATATATATTTTGTTAGAAGATTACATCACAAATCTATACTCATGACGTTATTAAAAATTTATAAAAATCGATATTTATCTTAAATATAATCTGTTTTTTTTTTCTTAATGCAAATTTAATGCACTTTTAAAAGTTTTTAGATTGATACATTAATACAATGAAAGAATTAATAGAGGAAGGTTCTGATTATTTTTTAACCATTAAACTAAATCACAGAAAAACAGAATCTAGAGTTTAGGAAAGAAAGTAATCCTTTTTTCCCCTTATCTTTACAGTAAACTAAATGTGTTTGGATTATCCTTTAACTTTAAAAATAATCTTCTATTTCTTATTAACAAAACATTAATATTTATAAACTTTGAAAAATCTTATTTATTTATTAAAATTGGTGATATTTAAGTACAATCCTTCTTGCAAAATATATAAAGTATAATAATATAACATAAAAAAAATTAAAGATGTTTACTAATTGAAAATGTATTTTATACAAAATAAGCATCGTGTAGAAAATAAAAAGTAATAAATAAGATATCAAAAATAAATTTAATATTCATTTAAATTTTTTTCTTTATTTAATTTATGTTATTTTTCAATCTCATTTCAATTATTATTTGATATTTATAAGATATTATATGAGATTTTGGGAAAAAAAATAGATATAGAATATAATAAATAAAATAAAAATTAATTACTTTTTTTTAATAAAGTGGTTTATATTACGTGTCGAAACCTGAAGATGATTAAGACAACAAGACAATTAAACATAATAGATTTATACTTTAAATTAATTTTAAAAAGTCAGTTTATGTGTTAATAATTTGCTTAAAAACGTAAATTTTTAATGCTTAATACTTAGTTTTAAAAATTAATTTTCTAATTTATTATTTTTTTGCGTAATTATAATATTTAAATTTGCTGCAAGAGACACTTCGTTACTATTTTAATGAGGGTGAAGTTAAATTGTACAATTAAATTGCATTATATAAAATGTGTAAAAATGTATATGAAAGTTTATCAATTATACAGTTTTGTTCACATAAAATTATAAAATTTCTTAACATAGGAAGGCTTTATTTTTCATGTTGAATGTAATACAATAAATAAGACATTATTGGAAACATTGAACTACAACTAAAACAAAAAATAGACCTTAAAAAATGAATTTTTACAACTGATTTTGCTGTTATTAAAACCTTAACTGGTAGTATGTAACCTAAACATTTTGTTTGCTTAAAATGTACAAAAACGACAATATGACTTATGAAATGCGGTACAACATATTCTCCATGAAGGAGCAAGTTGTATGAAAGTAGGAGATTGCTTGAATTTCTATTTGATAATACAGTATTTAAGAGTCCATGATTCTCATAAAATAAAATGTACATAAATATTGCATTGAAATTATTGTTTTTATACTTAAATTCTATGCATAATATTAATTTATATAAATTTATATGCATACGAAAATATATTACGCATATAATTTATTCGAAATAATACGCGTAATATATTTTTCATGTTATACTTTTCGCATTTTTTCCATTAAAATGGTTTTTACATTAAATCTAACAGATTATTTTATTACTAATTTTTCTTTTATATTTAAAAATTTACTTAAAAAATTTCAATATAATTAGAAAAACATTTTAATAATAAAATTACATTATTTGTAATAGATACCAATGAAATTTTAATTAATTTTTAACTTAATAGTAGTCGAAATACCTGGCATATATGCAGAGATTACATATATATTTTTAGCATATCTCCGTATATTCTAAAAATAACTAAATCAACTATCAATATGGGAATTTCAGAAAATATTATTCTAAAAACTTCTTGGCAATTACGTAGAAATTTATTTTAAATCAAACTTGGAAGTGAAAAAAAAAAAATGCTTTTAAAAAGATTTAAAGAAATTCAATATAGAAATTTTTATTTATAAGTTCGAAATATAAAAATTGTTATTTAATCTTTCAGACTTGTGAATGAATTTGAGAAATTTTTAAAGAAATAAAAATAAACTTTTTTTATACAAATTTTTAAAAATATTATACTTAATTATTTTTTCGAAATTAATTATTATTGCTTAAATATCTTATTTTAATTTTTTTCACTAACTTGAAACTTATTTAAATACTTATTAAAATAATAATTTTATTAAAAGTTTTATCAAACAAGCAATGTATGTTTTTATATATTGTATTATTAATATTATATTAAAGTAAAGATATCAATATATTTATAGCCGAAAAAGAGTTAAATTAAGAAAATTCAGCAATTAATTCTTAAAAGTCCAACTTCGTTATTGCAATTATTTAATTAATTAACGAGTTATTTTAACTATTTAATTGTAACTAGAATTCTAATTTAATTATTTAATTATAATTAGCTATCTACAGACAAAAAATGGCATTTTTTAAACAAGTTGTAAAGTGTATTCAAATGTAAATATACAAAATTCTACGGGATAATTTAATTATATGTTTTTAGAGTAATTTTAGAATCGCAGAATTTTTTGAAAACATTATCTTTTCAAAGTACTATATTCAATATACAATGACTAAATGGTTAAACGGAATAACCGAGTGTTGAGTTCGATTATAAAATTATTTTTAATTATTGTTTAGTACCTTAAACAGGTACTAAAAATACCTTATTAAAAATTATATAAAACTAGCAAAAATTTTAAATCATATTTTAATTTAATTTAAAATATGTTCTTCACCTGATTTTGCCCCTGTACATCATGCTTATCCTGTTAACAAAGGAGTCATGCCGGTCATCTATGTAAATTCGTTCAGGGGGAAATTGTTAATTAAAATCACGTGACTTTCGGTCTAAACTGGTAGTTTGTATATAGTTAATCGGGATCTCCTGCCCCAAAGCTTTTTGCATCTGGTCTCGGTTTTCATCTAACATCGTTCTCGAGATTAAGGAAGGACAGACAGGCAGATGGACAACAGTAAGAATTTTATAGGTTTACAAGTTTTTCAAATTACAGCCTAATTAAGAATTTAAAATTGAAAAACCTTATTATTCTTGAAATATTTTTATGACTGTGCGGCTTTATAGAGCAATCATCATAAACAATTTGCTGTTAATTCCTGTTTACTTATATCAATATCGCGAAATATTGTCATTGAAAAATATTGTATTGTTTATCATGTTTTGTTTGACAATATCCACTATAAATTGATTTTAAAATATAAAAGCAAACAATTGTAAACAATAAAAATAGGGCTTATTAATCTGTAATCAATAGTCAGAGTTTGCCTGACAATACAAAAGTGAGCCTATTGTAGTTCTCTAACAAACACTTCTAAATATAAGAAAATTTCAGTAATTTATAACGTAAACAATGAACTGATTCTTAGTTTGTGCAAGGCCTTTTGATAATATAAGGCCCGAATTAATCTACATGCTTGTGTTTAAAAAATTTGGCCAGAAAAACAACTCATGTAAACGTTCCAAGGTCTGTGCAGTGAAGTATTAAGCAAAGTTAATGTATTTTTAAATCTATAACTCCGTTACTATGCGGTTTATTAAGGAAAAAATTTCTGCTTTCGAAAAATATAGATAAAGAAGAATAACTTCTAAATGGAAAATTAATTTGATTAGTAAAGTCTAAAAGTTAAAAATAATAAAATCGTAACTAACATTATGCTATGTTTGTCGTTATATTCTAAGATTTTAGCTCTCAAATAATAAAAAATGTTGTTCGGTAGAAATTTTTAGTGTTCAAATTATGCGAGAAACAACCTGATTAAATTATCCTGCAACACTCCTTTGCAGTTTTTAAACTCCGAACATTACTTTTATGCAAAATGAAATTTTCTAAGTAAATTATATTGATCAATATTGAATATCTTTTTAGCATTTAAATCAAATTTTAAGCTTAGTAAACGATTTTTTTTATTAAAAAATCTTAATGCAGAGAATTTTTGAGTTCTGCTTGACTAAGTAACTTTTGAATAATTACGCTATGGCGGTTGAATAAACATTATTTCTAATATATCTTTTTACTGCCAATCAATCATTTCTTGAACTATAATAGCATAATTTGAACTTATTAAAAATTCAATTGATATTTCTTCCTATTGAAATATGAGAGTAATAAATCTCTCAAATCATCTTTAAAAATTTATATAAAATTTAAACATTACCATATATTGGATGATAAATTAACTTCATGGAGGGATGTTTTGCGGTTTTTATAACTTTTAATAANATTTTAAAATCTTTAAGAACTAAACAATTTTCAGTCTATCATAGTAATCTTTTAATGGTATAACAAAGTTCAGCATTTATATTCAGTCTGTGAAAGAGGATATTTTTTCTGTACTAATAACATTAGAGACAGGAAAGTCTTTATTTGCTAGAAGAAATATAATTTCTACTAAAGTTACAAAAATTACTAATGGTTGTTAAGAAAAATTTGCTCATTTTACAGAAACAAATATTAAACTTTCATAACAAATAAACTTTTCCTCTCATTTAATATTAAAATGCGAAATAATAATTTTAAAGTGTTTACAAAAATTAAATATTTAAAGTATTTTAAACGCGCATTTAAAGTTTAATATCACTAAACATGTTTGTTATAAACTAAAGTAGTACTTAAAAATATGAACTTGATATTACAATTAAAATGTTATAAAGACTACTTTAAAATTTTTATAAATCATATATATATATATATATACAGACAGTATACATAAATAAAAGCAGAAATATATATATGTTTCTGTTCGTTATATATATATATAACGAACAGAAACATATATATATTTCTGCTTTTATTTATGTATACAGTCTGTATTATATTTTGATTAATAACTTTTTCAATATGGTATTATAAAGTTGAAGTATTTTAAAATTATATCCTGGACAAATTCCAAGATTATTTGATGTATTTCCTTTTATATGACATAAAAAGTATTTTGGCAACAAGTACTATAGAGTACTCATTTCTGTCTACTTAATCATTATGTCACAACATGTAATATAGAATAAAATATATCGACATAATAAGAGTACGCTGTCGTTTATAAAACTGTTGCTATTATTTTTATAAAATTTAATAAATTTATTTATAAAGATATATGTTAGAAAATGCAGAGGAAAAATTCAAATTTACTTTTCTTTAACTGAAAAATGAAACAAATCGTATTAACGATTAAAGCACATATACACTTTACTAGATATATGAAACATTCTTCACAGTTACATTTTTACATTTACGATCTTTATTTACTCTTGCTTCAAGGACAGAAATTATATACTTGACCCATTTTTAAGAGAAATCTATCATTGCAGATACGAAAAAATAAAAAGGAAAGTTACATTCAATTACTAATTTACTTGCTAGTGTTGTATTTTATTATTTTTAGCAAGAATGTTACAAATTCAGGAGAGAAAAAAATGATAAGATCGCAGCCAGTAATTAACTTTTGAAATGTAGCAATTTATCTATAAATGTATACGTTTTTTTAATTATAAAAATAAAAACTTGAATGGATTTTTATTGCTGAAGATACGAAATAAAGATAAAAATGGAAGAAGATAAACTTACTGCAGCACAACGTCTACCGTTTCCCGATATATGATAAATTTTTATACATGTATTCAGCAAAAACACGAAGATACTTTACTGTTAACTTCAAGATTTAAGGTTACATACTCCAACCTATTTGATATTATTCAAAAATTGGAAAGTTCTCCTTCCAAATTTGCATTTTTAACGTTTTTTTTATAATGATAATAAATTCAAAAAATTTATTTAGTTTGTACGAAAATTAATGAGATAGTCATAAAAACACTATATTCTTTCAGGCAAATTACTCATTCTTTTGTCACTTATTAATAGATAAATATTTACTAAATCTACTTATTTATAATATTCATTGATTACTTTTACTTTTTTGAGGTTTGTTGTATAAGAAAATATTGTTTTGGAAATTGAAAAAAAAAATAGAGGAAAGAAAACATTAGAAAGTGCGCATCATCCATAACTTTCGATCATAAAAAAATAATTCGTACAAAACTGAAACAAGATGCAGATTCCATCTATTTTTATACGAAAATCAACTTCAATAAAGGAAATGGAACTGACTTAATATTAAATTACTTCCAAATGAACTTATTATAAAGGAAAAGAATTAAACAAATTGAAAAAACATTATTATTTTTATTATTATTATTAATTTTTCCTTTTATAAAAAGAAAAATTATATTTTAAAATATTAATGAATTTAGTGTGGTTCTGGGACATTTCCAGAGCTTCACACACTTCTACATTATTAATANTCTTTAGAGATTTTGGAATATAAACATTAATAAATAACATAAATTTTGATTAATTGTACTCTTCCACGTTGACTGAAACTTCATTTTCTGGCATATTGCATAGCGCTATCACTGAATATTTAAAAGCATTTTAGTAAATTTTACCAACAGCACATACCAGATTTAACATTTTGAAAATATTGCTTCGTATAAAGATATTATCATATGATTTATTGCAACTCATAAAAAAGTTTTTAGAATATTAAATTTCGTTACTTACATGAATATTATATAGAAAAAATGACAAAGTTTAGATAGAATGCAATAAAATATAATATTTTTCAATATGAAATTTTGGTGAAATTGTATTTTAATTTTGATTTATATTATATCAGCCACAAAAAAGGGATAGAAGCATATCTATAAATATATATATATTGAAGTTTAGAAGGTGAAATCCTATCAGCTACCTATAAACCATGCTCTATATCTAGTGCATCTTTTGTAGAGAAAGCTTCCATTGGAGTTTTCAAGACGTGCTTTCAGGAAACTAAGTAAAATAAATTTGTCGAACAAAGTGTTTTCTTACAAATGGAAACATGTTACAATAGAAATCACTGATTCTTTTATAAAATGTCTATAAAATTCGAATAAAATAGCAAAGTCACAAACAAAATAACAAATATCTGTAAGATTCCAAGACTTAAATTTAATAAAATAAAAATGTATATGTATAAAGCAAATAAAAAAGATTAACTTATTAAAATTAACATAAGAAAACTAAAATAGAATACATCTAAAATTATGATTTGATTCTATATAAAAAATATTCAGGAATTTTTAAATATTAAAATGTCTTGTTTAGGAAAGTATAAAAAATAATTTTAAAAAAAATTTAATTTATTCGAATCTAAAAGTTGGAAAGTATATTTCAAATATTTCTTAACACCGAGTCATAAGTTTTCAATATCAATAATTTATGTCACTGATTACTTTTTTCCAGTTTTTCTCTTTAAATGTGAATTTTCAATATGCGATATAAAAATAAATACAGCGAGTCAGTCTGCAATTAATACGAAATATCAATACTTTCACCTTCATCAGCATTAAGAAATAGAAAAATATATATAATAGTTTTAAAAATTAAATTTTTAAAAATTTATGAAAAATATTGTTACAATAATAAATTTAATGGTATTTCCTACAATATTAAACGATAATTCTTTCCATAATAATACATTATGGCCTAAAAATAAATTAACTAAAATATATTCGTAGATATCTCAGTTAACTAAATTTTGAACCACCATGCATATTAATGAATAGTTTCTAACTTAATTACAGTGTAGATATAAAAATAATTATTAACTACTATTTTAAAATTTTAATTACAAATTTTTATCTTATTTTAAAATCTTTAAGAACTAAACAATTTTCAGTCTATCATAGTAATCTTTTAATGGTATAACAAAGTTCAGCATTTATATTCAGTCTGTGAAAGAGGATATTTTTTCTGTACTAATAACATTAGAGACAGGAAAGTCTTTATTTGCTAGAAGAAATATAATTTCTACTAAAGTTACAAAAATTACTAATGGTTGTTAAGAAAAATTTGCTCATTTTACAGAAACAAATATTAAACTTTCATAACAAATAAACTTTTCCTCTCATTTAATATTAAAATGCGAAATAATAATTTTAAAGTGTTTACAAAAATTAAATATTTAAAGTATTTTAAACGCGCATTTAAAGTTTAATATCACTAAACATGTTTGTTATAAACTAAAGTAGTACTTAAAAATATGAACTTGATATTACAATTAAAATGTTATAAAGACTACTTTAAAATTTTTATAAATCATATATATATATATATATACAGACAGTATACATAAATAAAAGCAGAAATATATATATGTTTCTGTTCGTTATATATATATATAACGAACAGAAACATATATATATTTCTGCTTTTATTTATGTATACAGTCTGTATTATATTTTGATTAATAACTTTTTCAATATGGTATTATAAAGTTGAAGTATTTTAAAATTATATCCTGGACAAATTCCAAGATTATTTGATGTATTTCCTTTTATATGACATAAAAAGTATTTTGGCAACAAGTACTATAGAGTACTCATTTCTGTCTACTTAATCATTATGTCACAACATGTAATATAGAATAAAATATATCGACATAATAAGAGTACGCTGTCGTTTATAAAACTGTTGCTATTATTTTTATAAAATTTAATAAATTTATTTATAAAGATATATGTTAGAAAATGCAGAGGAAAAATTCAAATTTACTTTTCTTTAACTGAAAAATGAAACAAATCGTATTAACGATTAAAGCACATATACACTTTACTAGATATATGAAACATTCTTCTATTATTTATAACAGAACGTACAAATATTTATCTTCCTATCAATCTTTATTCTTTCATATTCATCTTAATGCATTTCTATCGTGTATCCTGTAAAAAATATTTATGATCATCCAACAGATATTCTACCCATAATGCAATCTGAATAAATTTATTTTTTCTATATTTACAGAATGAGCAATATAAACTCAAATAAATTTTCTAGGGAAATATTTATGCTGAACTTCCATTACGGTGTCCAACGAATTTATATAAATCTATCATTTTTAAATAAGAAATTTATTCACTTAAATATAAAAGCCTAATCGGTACATATGGTAATTTCTCTACTTTAATGTAACATGCATCCTTCGAATAATTTATATGATTTTTTTATAAACATATTTATAATTTACATTAGATTTTTCATATATTATTTAATGTTTTCATCAGATTTTTTCTTGATTATATTTCCTAACCCTACAGATATTTCCTTAGTTACTGTATAAAGATTAAATCTTACGTTCATCTCTCAAAACGAATGCAGCCGTTCAATAGTAACAATTAAATTATCAAAAACACATCGGACATTTTAATTTTTGTTTAATTTGTTTAACTGTTTCATGTAATTTAAATCTCGGATACCCTACACCCAGAACGTTTAGATATAAAAGTTAATTTTCTGATAACTCAAAAAGTTGTGTAATTAGTAACATCAATATTTAACTTGGAATTAGATATCAATCTCATAAATAAAATCCTTAATAGGATAATCTAGACAGCATCAAAATTTATTACTCTACACTTCTCTTCCACATCGATTAAAACAGCTTTGCTAGAAATCTCACCTTTATTTATAAAAGACTACGTACCACTGACAACCATCAAAGCTGTATGATTGACGACTGCTGCAGCATTTCTGGCTACACATGTGTAGTTACCGTTGTGGTGTGGACCTATGGAATTAAACGTCACTGAAGACGTAAAGTCATTAATCATTTCTATCCGGGCATTCAATTCAGCACCCAATTCTTCGCCGTCTTTCAACCAGTTAATAGCAATCGGGGGGTCACCATACAGAACTGCACATATCACTATGCTTCGCATACCTTCTTCTAAATTGCGAGGGAAGCTGAATGGCTCGATTTTTGGTCCGACTGAAAGAAAACCAAAAATCTTTGTAAGGTACATTTCCATTATATTGTAAACTCGATAGATTTGAGAAATTTCTTAGCAAGTTTAACAAGCCACTAGAAGATGCATCGCATCCAATAAAATTGTTTTAATGACTATTAATGATGTATACACCTTGTGTAGACTGATAAATAAGTCATATAATACGTTAATCTTACCCATAACTTCGACAAATAGATCTCTCTGCGCTTTTACTCCAAGTTTATTATAGGCTATACACGTGTATTTTCCTTCATCGCCTTTTTTGTTGACTTCTTGGATAATTAATGTTCCATTAGGATACACGTTCTGTCTGTGCGACTGGGGAAGTTGTCGGTTATCTAAAAACATTAATGAAAGTATATTGTATTCTGTCTGAAATAAAAGTAATTAAAATAAAATACACCATTTAATTTTTGCTTTTGTCTTCAATAATTAATATCTCAAATTTACAATTTATAATTTCCTAATTCGCTGTTATGTAAAACAAATGTTCGAAAACATCATGCATCATCTAAGCTCATGTTAGCATTAAGTAAATTACACCATTTTTCATTATTTTAAAGTATATAAAGTGACTTAATAATGTTATTTGACAGCTGAGATGAGATTAGATGGATATATATACGGTGGTTCACCGAGGTATTTATCAAGATAAATCGTCTGACGACAAAATTTTCTATACCCATCTTTAACCTACTATATTCTACAAAATACAACATAAATTACTTATCAACCTTTTGATATATGTTATTAAAAGCATTCGACATAAAAAATAATAAAATTAATTTCATTTTTTATTCACAGTTTTTTGTTTGTATCATTTTCTGCAGAGATAATTAATATAACGCTTAATTAATTCATACGCTAATATTATTATTTAAACAATATATTGTGATCATTTAATAATTTTATTAAATTAAAAAATTCACCGTATAAAAAATAAAAATACTTTTTATATAGGAATATGCCACAAACTTATTAGTAATAACCTAGATTAAATATTTAATTTCTTGAGAATTTGAGTCAGAAAACAATATAAAGAATTATAAATTGTCTAGCTGAATAAATTCGAAAGTACAATAAGAAAATACGAAGAATTTCCTAGTCTTAAACTTTCAAGAAACTATGGTACATAAATTATTTAAATTCAATGGATTCGGAGAAAAATCAACCAAACCTAGCTTAAAATTGCACAGAATTCTTCAAATTATTTTTATTTCTAATACAATTTAATTTTATTTTATATACAAGTATTTATCAGTGAGGAAAATATTAAAATTTAATGAAACATAAAACTTATAATTATATTACAAGTTATGAAAACTGAACGTTAAATAAAATAAATACTAATTCAATTCTTAACTGGCTGTTCGAACTATACGAATGCAGTAAATTATACGCTATTTAATCAAAAAATTATACTTAAATTTATAAATTAAATTTCTATAAGTGCTTTAATCTGTTAAGCTAAATGCGACTATTTATTTAAAACTATAAAATACAATTTTAAAAAATTATATGTTATTTATTTATATTAATTTAAAAAATAATAATAAAAAAACATGATAGATAATGACTTGACAGTTTCAGAACATCATTTAACTTATAAATTAAATAAAAATATCTTGTTAAACCTTAAACATAATAATTTTACCTGTTATAAGTTTTAGTTGTAATATAGAAATTGCTGAATTACATATGTATTTTTTACGGGTGTAATAATAATAATTGAATGATCATACAATTTAAAATCTACGTTTACGATATTCTTACAAATAAAATTTATATGAAAAGGTATAAATATTTTGTGAGATGCCTCCATTCGATGACTTCAAAAGTACACTTTGTAGTGTCAGTCTAAAAAATTTGCCTCAGGTACATGACCAAATGTCATGTTCGTAAATACATAGTAAATTTGTCCATAAATACATACTGTGATGTAAATTTTTTACATAAACATAAAAGTAACCTATTGCATTTATTTATTTATATAACTTTGCCAATAGTAGTTTAAAATAAGTGAGATTTGTTACAAAATGCTTCCTTTTGAAGATTATTCAAATGTCAAACTGGTTTCGTTCATTATTTAGTAAATATTATACACTAGACATGACGTGTAATATACAATATTTGAAATTTTTACATTGTCTGAAAATGAAAATTTTTACATTGTCTGAAAATAGTTTACACAGATCGGTATACGTTTTATTATTATGGAGAAACGTTTTTATCGAAGTAAGGAACTTTATGGAATTTTCGATCAACCTAATGGACAATTTAAATTCTAAATTACTGTCGATTATCTTATAAATACTGTAATTACTTTCTAAGAATGGATTTACAAATAAGTAAACAATAATTTTAAATTATCTTTTATATTTTTGTATACTTTTCAGTGAAATAAATTGTAGCCTGTGGGTGATATTTTAAAATATTAATGATTCTAAAATCTGTACAATAAATATTTTTCGTGTAATAAATATTGTCTAAAAAAATGTATATTGGATACGTGAAGATATTCAGTTTGTGGAAGCCTGTTCGGTGAATGAACTCTGTCTGTAACGTTTGATATTTCATTATGAAGATGCACATACGCCATTTATAATTCAAGGCTTACTTTGAAAAATTTGTTGTATTCTTTTCTAATGCATTCGCTTAGTGTACATGTTAAAATTTATTGAGAAATAAAATTTCTATTCCTAGACTGTAGCATTCAGAAATAACAAGTAATACATATATTTAAGAAATGTAATAAAAGGCAAATTTAACAGATTTAGTTGTAATCATTATTTTAAATTTGAAAAAGAAAATTTGTAAATATCATTTTAATTAGAAATGTTTTGGCAGTTAATCTCATATTCGTTATATACACACTAATACAAATGAAAATGCTAAAAAATAAATGCATAGAAAGTTTATTTAATATAGTTTTGAATATTTTATAGAAGAAATATTTTTCAGATTGTTTAAAATGTTGATAATTATAAAACTTACCTCGTTCCCATGTAATACTGCTGAGTGGATAACCTCCGGCAGGGCAGTGAATAATCAAAGTGGTTCCAGCAAGTGCAGTTATGTTAGACATTGGTCTTATCGAAGGAGGTCCAAATACATTAAGTCTTGACGAATGAGCAGAAGATCCAACATCATTTTTCGCAACGCACATAAATAAACCTCCATCTTCCGGTCTGACTGATGTTATATTAACATAACTAATTACTCTACTATCGCGTGTAACATAATCACCTACACGATATCTTAAAAATTCTGGTAAAAGAAAACCATCCAAAGTCCAAGTCAATTGAGGAAGTGGACTTCCAGTGGCCATACATTTTAGAGAAACAGAGGAACCAGGTTGGACGGTTCTTTCGGAGAAAGTTTCCTCTAAAGTTGGAGGTTCATCTGAAAAATTGAAATATTTAAAATATGGTCTATGGTTTCATAATTTCATCACAATTTATGGTAAGTTCTTATGTCAATATTTAATTTTACAATAAATATATTGATATCATATATCAATTACTCCATATCCATTATAGTAAATTTACTGTGAATTTAATATTCAAATCGTTGTAATTGAATTAAATATTCATATATATCTACTAAATAGCTACAATAAATTAGATATTTAGCATATAAACATGTAACAGGTGCATAACAATTCAAAGTATACAAAAAGAAAGACGATTTTCCTGCACAACGCTAAATAATTGCATAGAAACAACCTTTACATGTGAAATTTGCTAACAAATTTGTTTAAAATAGTTATATATTTTAAGTAACTTAACCTGTATTATAATTTTTTTCGATAATTAAAAAGATATTATAGACTTACTTTTTATATAGGAATATGCCACAAACTTATTAGTAATAACCTAGATTAAATATTTAATTTCTTGAGAATTTGAGTCAGAAAACAATATAAAGAATTATAAATTGTCTAGCTGAATAAATTCGAAAGTACAATAAGAAAATACGAAGAATTTCCTAGTCTTAAACTTTCAAGAAACTATGGTACATAAATTATTTAAATTCAATGGATTCGGAGAAAAATCAACCAAACCTAGCTTAAAATTGCACAGAATTCTTCAAATTATTTTTATTTCTAATACAATTTAATTTTATTTTATATACAAGTATTTATCAGTGAGGAAAATATTAAAATTTAATGAAACATAAAACTTATAATTATATTACAAGTTATGAAAACTGAACGTTAAATAAAATAAATACTAATTCAATTCTTAACTGGCTGTTCGAACTATACGAATGCAGTAAATTATACGCTATTTAATCAAAAAATTATACTTAAATTTATAAATTAAATTTCTATAAGTGCTTTAATCTGTTAAGCTAAATGCGACTATTTATTTAAAACTATAAAATACAATTTTAAAAAATTATATGTTATTTATTTATATTAATTTAAAAAATAATAATAAAAAAACATGATAGATAATGACTTGACAGTTTCAGAACATCATTTAACTTATAAATTAAATAAAAATATCTTGTTAAACCTTAAACATAATAATTTTACCTGTTATAAGTTTTAGTTGTAATATAGAAATTGCTGAATTACATATGTATTTTTTACGGGTGTAATAATAATAATTGAATGATCATACAATTTAAAATCTACGTTTACGATATTCTTACAAATAAAATTTATATGAAAAGGTATAAATATTTTGTGAGATGCCTCCATTCGATGACTTCAAAAGTACACTTTGTAGTGTCAGTCTAAAAAATTTGCCTCAGGTACATGACCAAATGTCATGTTCGTAACTACATAGTAAATTTGTCCATAAATACATACTGTGATGTAAATTTTTTACATAAACATAAAAGTAACCTATTGCATTTATTTATTTATATAACTTTGCCAATAGTAGTTTAAAATAAGTGAGATTTGTTACAAAATGCTTCCTTTTGAAGATTATTCAAATGTCAAACTGGTTTCGTTCATTATTTAGTAAATATTATACACTAGACATGACGTGTAATATACAATATTTGAAATTTTTACATTGTCTGAAAATGAAAATTTTTACATTGTCTGAAAATAGTTTACACAGATCGGTATACGTTTTATTATTATGGAGAAACGTTTTTATCGAAGTAAGGAACTTTATGGAATTTTCGATCAACCTAATGGACAATTTAAATTCTAAATTACTGTCGATTATCTTATAAATACTGTAATTACTTTCTAAGAATGGATTTACAAATAAGTAAACAATAATTTTAAATTATCTTTTATATTTTTGTATACTTTTCAGTGAAATAAATTGTAGCCTGTGGGT
The DNA here is from genome assembly GCF_000671375.1 of Centruroides sculpturatus. Classification (NCBI taxonomy): domain Eukaryota; kingdom Metazoa; phylum Arthropoda; class Arachnida; order Scorpiones; family Buthidae; genus Centruroides; species Centruroides sculpturatus. The sequence continues at coordinate 754,584 of NW_019384375.1, forward strand.
GATATTTTAAAATATTAATGATTCTAAAATCTGTACAATAAATATTTTTCGTGTAATAAATATTGTCTAAAAAAATGTATATTGGATANACATGAATCATTGATTAGATTATGACTAATGAATGTAAAAGTAAAACAGGTGAATTTCCGCAATAATCGACTAAGCTTTAATGAAGACTAATATACATTAATTCTTCAATAGTAAATGTTTCATTAAGCGAAATAATAAATTTGCTATTAATGATATAACAAAATTATTAATGATTAATATCTTATCTGTACTTGAAAACATAAACTTCAACAGAATAATGTTTTTATAATAAATATTATTTTATATGTCGACTGTAAAATATATTTTGTTATGAATTTATGAAAGAAAAATGATGTCTAAGTTTTCCGAATCATCGATCATAATCATTCGATCAAATTTACAAAAGAAGTTTTATTATTTATTTTTTTATTTTTTCTATCGATTTTTTTTATAATGATTTGCATTTAGAAGCCATCATCTTACCTCCTAAAAATAATTGGGCAGATGCTTGAGCAGAATCGAACTTATTATGAGCAAAGCATTGGTAAATTCCTTTGTCGCCTCTTTCTATTGTGGTGATAGACAAAATGTTACTGGACATTAACTTGACTCTCTGGTTGGTGACTAGTGGGCGCACGTTTTTAGTCCAGGCAACACCTAGTACTGGATGACCCTCAACTGTACAGTTGAACATCGCCGAATGACCTACAGCTACCAGTTGTTGTGAAGGAGTAATTCTAACTGATAACGGCGCTAAAAAGGAGGAGGAAAAAGTATATATATATATTTATATATTTATTAACTTAAAAGAGACGATAATTGCTTCCCTTTGAAATTTATAGGATTTAAAAATTTATAGCAATCGATTCTAGAAATAAATTTCGAGTTAATTGCTTATAAATCTCATCATTCATTCACAGAAGTGGCTTGATAATAGAATAACTAATCAAAAATCTCAAGTCATTAGATGAGTTTATAAGTAAATAATTTTCATGACGTACAATGAATTTTTACATTAATTGGCTTATAACTCATTGTCCGTTTTCTAAAATAAGATTATTTCATCATTTTCTTTATTTTCGCCTCAAGATCGATTTCTTATCAGTACACCAATTATCATTGCAGTACATTAAATAAGTTTCTTTGCAGTTATATATGATGAGTGTTTCCCGGTAGAGTGATTAGACAAGCGACAGATCACTATTTCTCTTGCGCCAGGTGGTGTTTAACTGCAATGTCTGGAAAACAAAGAGATGATCCAATAACAGGCAGACACTAGGTCTGCAAGAATTGTTCAATAATTATACCGTATCTGCTAAAGGACAGTGACTGGAAGNTTGTAGTTTTGAAATTGTAATTTTATTTACATAGTTCATAGGTCATTTACTAGTTAAATTACATTATCAAATAACAAATATCCGAATTAAATTTGGAAGAATAAATATTTAAACTCACAGAAACAATTTAGAATACAGCAAAATCTTATTTTACATGGGATTAATATACACAGTTAAGTGTTTTTGGACATTGTGAATGATTAGGTTAACCACTGGATGCATAAGGATAATTCTGATTATTAATGCATGCTCTAATTTTTATTACGAATTTTACTATATATGTATATAGTTAAATGTTTACAAAATTGTACACGGCTGCGTAAAATTTAGGAAAATGGGGTACTACTCGGGTTAGCGTACAAATTTACGCGGAATTTACCTTTTATGCGGGTACTTGTTGACATGCAATCCTTGCATAAAACAAGATTATACTATAACAAAATATACAGTATTATTCTGTCTTGGATAATAAAATTCTTAAACATTTTAATTCAAAATTTAGAATGATATTCAAGTGTCAAAACTATTAAACACGATAGTAATCTCATTTGTTCTAGCGATAAAGTTCGAAACAGATGCCTAATCGCGTTCAAATTTTCCGTGTAAGGCCAATAATGGTTCAATAAAGCTTTTCAGCTAATATAGTAATAGCTGTGGGCGCCATCTGTCTCAGGCACTGCAACTTTCCTTTGCTATGTGTCACAGGCAACATAACTTCTGTACAAGATTTCATTGGTTTCTCATGTTGAGTAAAGCTCAACTATACCATAATAAAATAAAGCTTGAAAGCTCCTAAATTATTTTTCATTGCTACCTTAAAAATTAAATAAAGTTCAATTTTACATATAGTTTAAAATATGTTCTCAATATGCTAAAAACAAATTAAATAAAATAATTTAAAATTAATAATAATAATAATATTATTATTATTATTATTAAATATGACTATCTTTCTTGCAAATAATCATTCATTCTCTGTTAAGCAATTTATCTGAATTTTTTCCTTAGGATTTCATCATTTCTCAGAATATTTTATCGATGTTTCATTAGAGGTAGATTGTTCTATGACAGTTAAGAAATTATTATCGATTTCTTTATATTTTGGATGCCCTTAAATCCCCATTTTTATAGCTATTAGATTCTTTTCTCTAGTATATCCTGTAAAAAAATCTGTCGAAATGATCTCAGTTGTAGATAAGTTGAGCTATCGAATAATCTGATAATCACATTTCAACAAACTTTGTGACAATTACATTCTAGGTGACAGGATTCCAATACGAAAAATCTATAATCCTAATAAACAATTGGTATCTTAACTTAATCAAATCAATTCAATTCAATTACTATACAGAAAATTATATTAAAGATAAAATTTTAGCAACAATCAAAAGTGCAAAGAAGCGTCATTTAAAATGAATTTAACTTAGTTTTTATTTTTAAAAATTACGAATATTTATATAAATACAAAATAATAATAAATTTAAAATGAAAATAAAGTTAAAAAATCGATTTTAGAACCGAGCTTGTTATGGTAAACGTATGTAAAACGAAGCGAATGCAGTTAATCTTTACGGCATGAAAAGAGGATTCTTATTAGAAACAGTAGAAAGATGGATTTTCTTATAGATTAAAGATAGCCATGGGAATGTCAAAGATAGAACCATAATTCCCTAAGGAATGGCTAAAATGATTTGATCATTATTGTCATCATCGCTTTCAATTGTTCATGCTAGAGATCATTGAACTTCAAAGAAATATCTTATCAAAAAATGTAGAATTTTTAGACCTTAACCTTCAACAAAAGAAAATTAATAATATATTCTCTGTTCGATAAAACGGCGTAACAAACGAAAAATATTCTAAATTTATCTTTTAAATATTGATAGCTTCGATCTCTTAAGAAAGAAAAACAAATTTTAAAAATTAAATGAAAAATTTTTTTATAGTAGAAGAAAGAAAAAAAGAAGAGATTTCTTTCAAATTAAATAAATATTTATTTTAAATTTAGAAAGTGCATTAATTTGAACACGTTTTACTGAATTCCAGTAAAAATAACATTGTATCTTACCCATAACAATCAACTGTGTTTCTAATCGCTCTTGTCCAACACTGTTGTTCACCAGACAGACATACTTTCCACTGTCTTCCACTATCGTTCTCCGTATTACTAATGTCCCTCCCATCTGGTGGAATCGTTGTCCTAAACGTAAAGGTTGAAGACGACCTGCTTTCTGCTGGTACCATAAATATGTGGGGACAGGAAAACCCTCCGCAGCACATGGTAGTAATGCCATCTGTCCTCTCCTGCATTTTACTTCTTCTTCCCTATGCGTGATTCTTGGTGGTACCGAGTTGTGCGGTTCTGAAGAAATACAATTTTCATTATTACATTACACTTACATGTGGGGTCAGTAATATTATAAAAGAATTTTATCAGCTGAATTGATGTAAGTTTAACAATAGTATTATATACTATAAATTTTTTTCCTCCGTGATAAAAACAATTGATGTAAAATTCAATCTTCGGATGTTCTTCAAGTTTTTCTTTATATTTAAAGAAACAAATAATGTATTTATGACATGTATTACTATTTTTCTTTGTAATGTATCAAAGAAGATAAAACGAATCGTTAAAAAAGAAAATAAACATCTAAAATGATTACGAAATTATTATTTGTTTTATAAAATTTATCCACAAAAATGTGTAAGAGTATGAAAAATATGATAATATTTATTACGTTAATAAGTAATTAAAATAGACAAACATAACAGGTATAAATTCTATAATTATCAAACGTTATAATTAAAATAATAATTTTGTAATTATGTAGATAATTTTTAATATATTTTAAAGATTTAAACGATAAAACTTAATAATTTCTCCAATTAAACTTTATTCTCATGAAATTTGCTGGTAAAAACACGAATAATAGTTTATTTTTACCAAATATTGAAGTTAAAGTAATTGTAATGACTATCATATCATCTAGATAATGTTATTATTTACATATTCTGTTAAAAATCTGTAAACAATTTGAGAAAAAATACAAAAATGGAGAAACAGAAAACATTTTTCATATTTAATATTTAGGTTTACATCTCAAGTCTTACTTATTTGATCTATTTTCAATATTAGATATTCAGAAAAAACATAAAAGTAAGTCATATTCCAGCAAGAAAATGATGTCTTACTTCAAACATTACATAAAACTATACCACTGCTCTGGATAAATTTCTGAAGCAAATCGTTGAAGTAAAACATAAAATTACATCAGAACAGCTACACGGATGCGGATTCAGTAAAGCACATACTGGATAAAATTTTGTTATGTAGAGGATAGAAAAAAAAATATATACTTATTGAAAATATGTAGTGCGAAATATCATGATTGACAGTATTGACATCAATGTATTGATATGGTTGAACATATTGAACACGCGAATATAAGTTTTCAATTTATATATATATAAATATATATATATATTCGCATTTTATAAATGATTATAAATAATAAGAGATTATTTTTAATATTTAACATATTCAAAGAAATAAATAAATAAATATACATTTTATATTAAAAATTAATTTGTTGAATTTTCTGTGAAGATATAAAAATTTAATAAAAAGAAGGAAAATTTTCAGTTTATTTTAATTATTCATTTAATATTTATTAAATTAAATTAAATTTATCCAATATTGTAGGCGATTTTACAAACAAAACAAAATATTTATAATAAAAATCCATATTATTTTTTTTTTACTTAGATAAAATTGAAAAAAAGTTTTATCTTAGAATATTTCTTGCATTTCTTCGAATATTTTATAAATATTTTAATGTATTAAATAAGAATTTGTATTAAAATATTTATTAGATGTCTTCCTCTATTGTCAATTGTATAGATAATATTCAATGCGACTAAAAGTTTAGAAATTTTGTCGATTAGTTTATCCTTTATATCATTCCCAAGGTGTATTACCTTAAAGAATTACTAGTAATTAACGTGTTTAGAATATTAATGATCATTTCATTACTTAAGTGATATATTTCGCTTTTAAATAAATAAATAAACATAAGCATTAATGTTAAAATTTTTGAAGTTTCTAAAATTTTTAACGTGCCAAAATTTCATTGAATAGTCCAGTGAGAAATTTAATTTATAAATTTTAAAAAATAATAATTTTGTAATTATGTAGATAATTTTTAATATATTTTAAAGATTTAAACGATAAAACTTAATAATTTCTCCAATTAAACTTTATTCTCATGAAATTTGCTGGTAAAAACACGAATAATAGTTTATTTTTACCAAATATTGAAGTTAAAGTAATTGTAATGACTATCATATCATCTAGATAATGTTATTATTTACATATTCTGTTAAAAATCTGTAAACAATTTGAGAAAAAATACAAAAATGGAGAAACAGAAAACATTTTTCATATTTAATATATTTAATATTTAGGTTTACATCTCAAGTCTTACTTATTTGATCTATTTTCAATATTAGATATTCAGAAAAAACATAAAAGTAAGTCATATTCCAGCAAGAAAATGATGTCTTACTTCAAACATTACATAAAACTATACCACTGCTCTGGATAAATTTCTGAAGCAAATCGTTGAAGTAAAACATAAAATTACATCAGAACAGCTACACGGATGCGGATTCAGTAAAGCACATACTGGATAAAATTTTGTTATGTAGAGGATAGAAAAAAAAATATATACTTATTGAAAATATGTAGTGCGAAATATCATGATTGACAGTATTGACATCAATGTATTGATATGGTTGAACATATTGAACACGCGAATATAAGTTTTCAATTTATATATATATAAATATATATATATATTCGCATTTTATAAATGATTATAAATAATAAGAGATTATTTTTAATATTTAACATATTCAAAGAAATAAATAAATAAATATACATTTTATATTAAAAATTAATTTGTTGAATTTTCTGTGAAGATATAAAAATTTAATAAAAAGAAGGAAAATTTTCAGTTTATTTTAATTATTCATTTAATATTTATTAAATTAAATTAAATTTATCCAATATTGTAGGCGATTTTACAAACAAAACAAAATATTTATAATAAAAATCCATATTATTTTTTTTTTACTTAGATAAAATTGAAAAAAAGTTTTATCTTAGAATATTTCTTGCATTTCTTCGAATATTTTATAAATATTTTAATGTATTAAATAAGAATTTGTATTAAAATATTTATTAGATGTCTTCCTCTATTGTCAATTGTATAGATAATATTCAATGCGACTAAAAGTTTAGAAATTTTGTCGATTAGTTTATCCTTTATATCATTCCCAAGGTGTATTACCTTAAAGAATTACTAGTAATTAACGTGTTTAGAATATTAATGATCATTTCATTACTTAAGTGATATATTTCGCTTTTAAATAAATAAATAAACATAAGCATTAATGTTAAAATTTTTGAAGTTTCTAAAATTTTTAACGTGCCAAAATTTCATTGAATAGTCCAGTGAGAAATTTAATTTATAAATTTTAAAAAATAATAATTTTGATGACGCTTGATTTAATTTTAAAATTTGTTTATTATAATTACATTAACTAGACTTTATTTTGTTTTCTGGTTACAAAAATGTAAAAAAGAACTTGTAATTTATTTGTAAAAAAACAAATGCATTGGCCTCCAGGACTGTAATCATTATTCATGAGTGATAATTTAACCAATTGCTTTTTTTTTGTAAAGGTAATTTCATGCCTTTATATAATTTAATGTTTCCTTGAAATATTTTAACCTGGATCCACATTTTTATTAATAAAAATTTTTATGTTCTGTAATTTATCTAAGTTTTTATGAAATTTAAAAAGTCTCCTCGTCTCCTCTTCATGCAATCATTATTACGAGACTGAATAAATGTTTGGAAAAATAATAAGAGAATTTCAGTTTTTTTAAATTAAATTTGCTATAAAATTCTACAATTGTAACTAAAGAACATAAAAAACTAAGAAATATAAATTTAAAACAAAAATTTTTAGAACATAATTTATATGATCTTATTAAAGATAAAAGATTCGAAATAAATTATAATTTAAAAAAGCATAAAAATATATTTATTTAAAATTAGATATCTTTTTGAAAATTTCATAAATTTAACTATAGAAAATATAAAATTACTACTAAGATTATCTTTGATAAATAACTGAATTTGTTAGTCTATTTGCCGGTAGCATAATTCATATAATTTAGTAATATTAAGAAAAATAATAATAAGAAAAAAATAATATAAAATATAAACGAAAATAACAGATGTGCTTAGTTATTTTTATTTAAAACTTAACGTTGAAAAAAAATTTTTTTTGATGATTATAAATCACGAAAGAAGTATCATACCGTGCTCCCTAAATTTAATATAATTTTATTCGAAAACAAATTATTCATGGATGAATCTATCAAGAGGGGAAGAAAAATACCGAAGTTCTTTTACCACAACATAAAAGATTTTTCTATTACCCTTCAATAATCTTCGAAAATTTATCGAAACATCCATAATGGATCCGGAAACCACTCGAGAAAAAAAGACATCTGCCTCGGGAAACTTTCCGAAAATACACTTTTTTTCTTATATACTCTGATTTTTTAATGCTCAAAGTTTTCATAATAAGCATATTTTTAAAACTAAACTTTCTACGCAATGAATTTTTAAAAACATAAATGATACCTAAGTTAAACGAATGATAAATACAAGACCTTGAAATTGGATGGTTAAAGTACTTTTCTGAAAATAGTATAGTTTCATGTTAAAAAATCGAATGGTTTGAAATCGCCACTCGAGTTCCAGAGTTTAACTATGCTTCACTGAGGCAGAAAGAGACATAACCATTGTCCTCATTTTCGATTCGACTAAAGTCAACTTATAAAAGTTGACATATTGGAAAACTAAAATAGACGAAACGCTTGAAGTACCTTCTAAGATATTAAATTTAATGGATGGGTATATCAACTTTAATATATGTTTGACAGATTTGTTTGAAGAAGAATATATTTATATCGATTAAGATATAAAAATACACACGCGGATTTATATATATAATTTTTACCTGCTCGTTAAACAATTTTTGTTTTAAACAACAATCAAATTATATCAGTAAAAGCTAAGCTATGTACATCATATGGTCTATTTTAAAATTATCGATAAAGCTGACCTAAATACATTGTTCATATTTACTTATGAAATTCTAAAAGATTCTTTTCAACAACTATTATTTCAATTTATCAAAAGTAATTCACTTGTAAAAAATACAAGAAAAAAAATCAATTTTTTGTTTGTTTTTAAGTTACATATTTTTTTACTTTAATTTTTTTCTTAATAATATCGTTTTTACTCTACAAAACCATTACTAAAATCATTTTTAATGCACATTATGAATGCTAATATTGACACAGGTACTTAGTCATACTTTCTCATCTGAAAGAAACAGATGCTGGATAACGTTTAATTTTTTTTCTTCCTCTGTTGATGGATACTATATTTTATAAAATAAAATTTAGAAGTTTAAAATTTTTATTTATTATTATTTTTTTATATATTTATTAACTTAAAAGAGACGATAATTGCTTCCCTTTGAAATTTATAGGATTTAAAAATTTATAGCAATCGATTCTAGAAATAAATTTCGAGTTAATTGCTTATAAATCTCATCATTCATTCACAGAAGTGGCTTGATAATAGAATAACTAATCAAAAATCTCAAGTCATTAGATGAGTTTATAAGTAAATAATTTTCATGACGTACAATGAATTTTTACATTAATTGGCTTATAACTCATTGTCCGTTTTCTAAAATAAGATTATTTCATCATTTTCTTTATTTTCGCCTCAAGATCGATTTCTTATCAGTACACCAATTATCATTGCAGTACATTAAATAAGTTTCTTTGCAGTTATATATGATGAGTGTTTCCCGGTAGAGTGATTAGACAAGCGACAGATCACTATTTCTCTTGCGCCAGGTGGTGTTTAACTGCAATGTCTGGAAAACAAAGAGATGATCCAATAACAGGCAGACACTAGGTCTGCAAGAATTGTTCAATAATTATACCGTATCTGCTAAAGGACAGTGACTGGAAGTAACTAACTCAGAAAATCAGACTTTTGCTGCCATAAATGCGAAGGTCTACAACCTTTAGCCGGACTTATCGTTTAGATATTTATCTAATAGTCAATATTTGGCACTAGAAATACCTAGTACATGCTCTTTCAAAATCGAACCCTTGCAACTCAGTCAGTTGCTATTTTATGCTCTCTCTGCTTAAGATCAATAAATAAAAAATCTTTTAAGACTCGTCAAACATAAACTTCCACTTACAGTAAAACTATTTATTAATGTATTTATTTTTTATTCCTTAAAAAATAAAAAAATATATATTATTATTTTAAATGAAGATTGATGTCAATTCTGATTAAGTCTCAAAAGGCTTTATATAGAAAACGACCTAATCTGACAGAATGAGTCAATTTGTAACCTTTTCTACAAACAAAATATTTTGATTTAGTTCAATTTGTAAGAGAATATTTTAAAAAGCTTTATTCTTTTACAAGTTGTCGGATAGCACAGAATTGTACAAGTTCGACTTAATATTGATTTACATACGTTACATGCAAATAGAGGTCTTTCAAGAATTATTTAGCTTCCTTCTATCAAAATTTAAATGCCATTTCTAAATACTTTTGTACAAGATTTTCAAAATATATCAGCGGAATTTCACAATAAATAATTATACGCGTGTAACGAATGAAATATTCGACGAAAGAAGGCATTAAGAAGTATATAAACTCTGTTTCCTCGTCATAAATTTGCTGATGGATGGAGAGAGTGATGATACTACTGTCAAGTATCCTCCAATCATTCAGAGGTAATAGTTTTCTAAAGCATTTTATAACAAATTTAACGATTATAACACACTAACCATTATAAGATCCACTAGACTTTTGTATCCAACCGGTAAAATACTATAACTCGCACAATTACGATATTATTTTAAGACATGATACTATTATTTTTTTAAATATTTTTTTATTTAGAAACAATTTTAAAAAAGAAAAAGTATATTTGTTTATTATAATTACATTAACTAGACTTTATTTTGTTTTCTGGTTACAAAAATGTAAAAAAGTACTTGTAATTTATTTGTAAAAAAACAAATGCATTGGCCTCCAGGACTGTAATCATTATTCATGAGTGATAATTTAACCAATTGCTTTTTTTTGTAAAGGTAATTTCATGCCTTTATATAATTTAATGTTTCCTTGAAATATTTTAACCTGGATCCACATTTTTATTAATAAAAATTTTTTTGGTTTCCTCAAGTAGCAGATGCATGGATTATTTGTTTAATCAAGGTGCTAAGTTTCAAACCAATTTTAGTTACAATACAAAATAAACAATACTGTCTTTAAACTGCAATTTGAAAAAATTGTAGACCTGTAAATTCCCACTGTCGTCTGTTCATCTATCTGTCCGTCTTTCCTTAATCTTGAGAATGGTGTTAGATAGATGAAATCTGAGACCAGATATGGAAACCTTAGGGGCAGGAGACCCCAATTAATTATATATGAACTTGCAATGCAAAATGGAAGTCATGAAATAGCACTTTACTGATAACAGAAATTAATGCTTTAGAAAAAAATTTTTAAATTACAAATTTTGCATGTTTAAGTCTTCTTACTTCTATAAGTTCATTTAATTTATTTGCAGATAAATGTTTTCAGACCTAACTGATTCCCAAAACTGAAATATTAAAAATTTCATAACAAAATTTTTCATGTGGTAATAGCACACAAATTAACAAATAGACAGTATTTATAAAATTTTACTTACATTCAAAAACAACATTTAAAGAAAATTTGCCAATCATTGTAATGCTTTATCGGGGTCATATCATCACAGACTGCTTTATTGGGATGAATTAACTTAATATAACAATATTTCAGCAAGTTTTTAACTTTACTATTAATTGATTTTTAGCTTTAACAAATTAATATAAACTCATAGATAAGAACATTCATACAAGACTCCAAATACGAACATTAAAAATTATTAAACTAAATATAAAAACACCTCACTAGTGGGATATTTAAGTTTTCCTTACAAAAATTTTTCGGCTCTATTTATGAGCTCGCGTCAGGTAAATCGTGTTCAAATTCAGAACAACATCGAACATTTCTTTTCTAATTTAAAATGGAATTAACAAGAATATAGTTAACAAAATTTTTTTAACTTTATTATTATTATTATAATAATTTAGAATTTTAAACTATATCCAAAAAATTGATACAATAACCTAAAAAATTATTATTTAAGATTGACAACTGTCCAATTTTGTTGTACAAAATTATTAAAAATTATCCAGAAATTTTTGTTTAAACAAAATTTACTTCAATAAAGTAGGATTCAAAATGTTTTTTTTAAATTAGAATTAAACAATGTTTTTAGATTTATTTACTTATGAAGTATAAAACTTCTAAAATTCAGCTTTAAAAACATGTAAAAATCAAAATCAAATTCTTGATCCTCATGATTGTAACTGGTGACTTTTCATACAAANGAATCCCAAGATCAATATAGGAAGATCATTTTAATTCGTTAAGTTACATATAATTTGTTATTGATATGACAACTATTCAATATCTATATTAAATATATAAATGTATGATTAATTTACACTAATTTATATATAATATGCTCCTTTAATTTCTTTAAAATATTTACTATATTATTACTAATTAACAAGAATATTATTTTTAAATTTATACATATTTAAGAATAAAATAATAACTCTTAATAATATATGAAAAGGATTAGAAGGAAAAAAGTTATTTTAAAAATATTAAATTACATGTGTAATTTTTTTTGTCTAAAGATAAATTATTAGTGAAGGATTAATGACGAACTAATTATGATCCTTTTTCTAATTTTTTCTCCTTAAATGATGTATTAATCATGTGATAAAAACAACGTCAGCGTATTATTTTTGAATATGTTTATTATAATTTTAAGTGGCTTTTTAGCATGATAGAGATATAAATATAGCTTTCTTAATGTAGCTAATCTGAATTTCTATAAATTTACCTATCTTAGATTATTGATATCGATCTTTTAGCGGATTTCATGAAAAAACTAATCCTGAATATGTTAGATTTTTCAAGCATTTTGCCGTCTTTCAATTCTACTGAATAATATTGAGTCTATTCTACGTGAAGCGACAATTCAATGGTTTACAACGTACTGTATTTTAATGTAGTATCGAGTTTTATTTTTCTTATCCGAATTTTAAATAATAATTCTTAACTGAACAATTTTTAACATAAAAATTCCCTTCTGAAAATACTTTCTTGAGAGCTATAAAAATACAGCAAACTTGCTCACTTTTTTTAACGAAGTAATGTAGATTCTTTCAGAATATTGTTAGTTTTTTTTTTTTTTAAATTTTGAATATAGAGGAATTGGTAAAATTTTGAAATTTTTATTTTTATAGTTATAGAAGTTCCTCCTTTTTTTGTATATTCCTGTTCTTCTTTTGAAATTTAATAATGTATTTCTTTAGAAAATTAATATATTGAATTTCTTTATTGGTCAAATGTTGCATATTCTAAATTCATTATTTCCTGCTATTTTATTTGTATGTGAATGGTTTTTATCGATTTCAGAATATGCTGTTAGTTTATTTACTAAAAAAAAACTGTTTAGGATTAATGGTTTAGGTGGTGATTTCATAATTAATAATGAATTTCCTTATGGGAAAAACGAATATTGACTAATGATAGATGAGATAACATGGAGGAAAACAAAAAAATCATCTATAAACATCAGAAAAAATTTATCTCATACTTGTATTATATAATTTTCATTAGTTAATGCTATATCAATGATGTTTTCGTGATATAATATTAATTTAATATCCGATATTAATAACGGTTATTATTATTAAATAAAATATTGCTAATATACAATATGAACTAACATATTGATTTCTAAATTTACTTAAAACTTTAAGAAATAATAGATATGTAGATACGTAAGATATAATAAATTTAAAGGAAAATTATTTCCAAAAGATGTCATAATTTATTTGTATTAATCAATAAATTAAATATTTATATTTGTTAAACTAAAAAATTCGTTACAAAAATATGATTTCAGTAATGGAAATTCTATAAATTTTAAAAAATCAATATTAATAATGCAAAAAAAAAAATGTTTTTTTTTTCTTTTTCTAATGGAAGATTTCTTAATTGCTCTTCAGAAATTGGATCACATTATAATCATTCTTATATTCTATCACCTATTGAATTAAATCCAATGGACTCTTAGCGTTAGAAATAACCAAGAAAGTTGGTAATACTATCATCATTTTTGCATTTAAAGTATTTGAAAAAGAACTTTTTGCTAATCTTTTAAAAGCAAAAAGATAATTTATTGATGATTTTCTAGAAAACAAAATTTAATTCAGTTCATTCATTGTACAAAAATATCGATAGAATAACATCTCGAATAAATCAAATATGATTTAAAACAACTGTAAAGGTATTGATTTTAATATACTTTTATTATAATTTAAATTCATTAAATACTGTACATTAATGTTAGACGTATATTATTTGTAAATGTGCATTAGAATAATTAGAATGTTCGAATCTATAAGTTTAAAATAAGTTTTGCACTTAAATAATAAATGCTTTATACTGGAAAGTGATTTTAAAAGTTATTTTATACAAAATTTTAAAAAGTAAAACAAAAAATATCATTTAAATTTTTATGAGGTTTATACTTCTTGTTAAAAGTCTGGTTTTTGCATGATCTTAAGTGCTATCTTCTGTAAAGTTATCAGCAAACGTCGTAGATGTATGAATTAATAAATAAAAATATATTAATAAAATTAATTATCGCTGTTAATAAATAGCTCCTTAAGCGTGCCATTTTTAACTTCATGTAAAATAAAAGTATTTTTTAATATAATATGAGAAACTAGCAAGAAAAAAACTATTTCTTTAACATTATTATAAATAATAGACATGGAAAAAATTTATAAGATTTTAAAAAATATAAAAATAAATATTGTATTTATCAAAAACGTGAATTTTATTCTCATTTATTCTTTGCAGTTATTGTATTTTAAACTATAGGCACGTTTAAACTTAAAGAAAAGTCGACTTTTCACTCCGATTTCATGTTAAAACGAGAAGGACAAATCTATAAACTCTAAATTTGCATTTTCTTCTATTGTTAGGAATATTTAATATTTTAAAATCGACATTTATTAGATAAATTTCGCAAACATAATTAACGATTACCTATTCAATAAAAACATTGAAAATACAAATGAAATTCTGTTAAATATAAAAATATCTATTTAAAAAAATTTTTTTTAAATTTTAACATTTCAAAAATATTTGTTGAGATAAAAATAATGTAAAACGAGCAAAAGTTATTGTGACACATCACAATGCCCGGCTGTAATTTTTTATCATATTTTTAGTTAATTTTTTTAAAAATATATGCTGTCAATTTCAAATTAGTAGTGTCTTTACCTTGTACGTACGTACATCATATATGTTTCTCGGAACGGAATAACATTTTTGAATTAAAATCACGTGTTTCTGGTCTAAACTGGAAGTTCGTTTATAGTTAATCGGGTCCTACTGCCGCTATGTTTTCCACATGTGGGCTTGGCTTTCATCTATCACAGTTCTCAAAATTAAGAAAAGACAGACAGACAGACAGACGAGTGGGAATTTATGGATCTACAATTTTTTCAAATTCCTGCCCAAAAATTCTCTTATTTCATCAATTTTCATTAATTGATAATATACTTTAAATAATATTTATTTAAAATTTATTATGATAGAAAATAATAATAATAATAATTTATTGTAATTTATAATACGAATAAATTATTTTCTTTTTCAAAATAATTTAAAATTGAGAAGTGTTAAAAAAGTTAATCAACATTAAACGGTTTAAATTAATTATCATCTTATAGTAAAAATAATGAGTTTTATTTAATATATATTATCAATAAATTCGCATTTTATTCAAGATATTTATGAAATAAAAATAAAATTATACTTTACATATATATTTTTAAGATAAACATAAAATACATTTTAAATTTTATTATTATAGTTTAAATATATTCAAAGATGTTATCGATTTAAATCTACTTTCTATTGATTTTTTCCAACTTTTTCTACCTATCTGATTATGTGAAAGAATTTTCGCCTTTTATTTTTTATTGATGTTGAATGTGCACTTTAATAAAAGATTGGGTTCTCTTTCCATTTTTATTTAATATTAGATCGAGTTAGCTTTTCAATTAATATTATAAACAAGTAAGAATTATCTATATTGGATCTATCACGGTTCTTTTTCTATCGGCGCTAATTTTTCGATTAGAGTGGCACCCAGTGGGCCAAAAGCGCTATTGCCTGCATAGTACCACTTCTGGGAATCTCTTCTCCGAGAAGATTGATGGTGAAGTTGGCCAGCAAGTAATCGCTTGCCTCAAAATGATTGTGTAGTAGGAAGATTTTCTAGAAATGATATATTTTCCAAATATATACGAGGATATAATACATGAAGAATGTTATTTTTTCTATATTTGATGTATTGAGGTAATATTTAAATTTGACAACACATGAGGGAGTAAGATATAAGCAAAAAAAAGTATTATAAAAAGTATATATATATATATATGTGTGTGTGTGTGTGTGTGTGTGTGTGTGTGTGTGTAGCCATTTACATACAAAGTTAGATTCAAGAATTTTTGTATGATTAAACTAAGATTCGAATTCTACATTTATATCCTTTTTTAGATCAAATACAAGATATACAATATAAATATAATCTTGTCTTCAATTCTATGACAATTTTCATGTGTAATTTATTGTATGCATTATATGGTTTTCAAATTGTGCACGTTATATATAATTTATATATTATATATAATATATAATAGCAAATAGCCATAAATATACAGTAATTGTAAACTTATGTATGTACTGTACATCAATATAGTATAACTAATCATTTTAAAATATAGCATCGTGTTACATTGCGCTATATCTTTTTATGATTTCATAACTTAATAACAAATTATTAAGGATAGATATATATCGTATTACTGTTGATATTTAATTTATTTTAAATGTTTTAATTTAATTATTGTCGATTACTACGTTATACGTTATACGTTACTAACGGAAACAAATACACAATATAGAAATTTATCGTAAGATATAAATAATTAGGTCTAATTATTCCATATAACTTGCGTTAGGTATATACATACAGAATTAGTCATTTATCTTATTGGTACAGGCAAAACACAATATACTTGTAAGTATAAAACCGTCTTGCCTTATTCTTAGAAATAAACAATTGATATATAATACGATATATCTATTATACACGTCCTCAATTGCATAAATATAATTATTTAAGACATCAATTTACATAATCGAGTTATTACTATCATTGCATTTATTAATTTACTATGAAAATTTAATTAGAGAGAATAGACAATATGAAGAACATTACATTTAACTAACTATAATTAAACATAATTGTAAGAATTATTAATCATTTATGAATAAAATATATTTTAAAATGACTTTGAGGCATTAACGTAAAATTTTACTTATTCCATTTTAAATAATCTATTTGTAAAATGTTCTTAACGAAAACGTTTGATTTGAAAATGTTCGGACCATCTCTTTAAAGTATATTGTACAATAAAAAAATGGACAAATAACGAAACAGATACATTGTATTATTTATATATAATATACTATTATATATGTTTGTGCTTCGTTTTTAATGTCTACAGAGTATTATAAAATAAATGATGTTTATGTCTGTACAGTATGTTGCGCTGAAATACATATAGAATATTATATATATATAAACAAAATTATTTTTATAGGAAGCTATTATTACAATTAAATTATATTGAAAATCATTTATATTTAAATTTAAACAAAATATAAAGTAAAGATTAAAATCTCAAAATATTGCTAACGTTTTAGAGTTATTTATTTAAAAATAAATTAAGTTTTAAAATAATTAGTTTATAATTTTACGAAAATACGTACATACATTCACTAGTTAATTTTATTAATTTTTCTATTAGTTTAATTTTATAACCATTTTGCAATTACCTCTTTTAAGGTATTTAAAATTTTAACTTTCTTAATTAAACTGGAAAGTTTTCAACATTTATAAGTTTTAAAAATTTTAACTCTAGATATTTCATAATTGAAGTTTAGCGAGAAATTATTGATCATACCAAAGACATTAAATAATAAGTTTGAAGTTAAGATATAGCTCTTAAGTATTATTATTTCTTAATATTGACGTCCTATAATAAAACTTTTAAGTTAATTAATAATGGAATTCAAGAAATTTTAATTTATTATATTAGATAATAATATTTTACTATTTATTTTATAATTAATGATAGAATATATATAAATTTTAAGTTTAGAACTGACTTTTACGCGATAAGATAGAAAATTTATTTTTAAAATATTTATGTAAAATATTCAAAGGCAGTTTTGTAAAGATTTGTAGGTTATTTTTCTGTCAGATTAAAATATATCGAGACCTGTTACTAGAAAATATGACATATTTTGAATTTAGTATAAATGTCTGATTATATATATTGATGCTATTGATCGCATATCTGCATCCGAGCAACATTTTGGTTGAAAGGACGCTTGGAGCCAAACAGTCGTGAACATTGAAAGAAAGAGTTAAACGATACTTCTTATCTATTTTATTAACTTTGAATTTTCTTTCTGTCCTAGTTTCTAAGATTCCGAAATTAGTTACTTTTTTTCCGAAAAAGATAAAAGTAATAACTGTTTTTACTTTATTTTTTATAATAAGTTAGCTTTCCCAAACTGCACAAAATACTTTTCTAGAAATTTTGAATCGATTTACTTTAATAAGCTTTAATTAAAATTATAAAAAAATACTCTAAAATAAACTTTAATTACTGTACTTAGAATAGATTAAATAATATTTATATTCGGAGTGTTTCAGCTCTTCGATTGATATAATTAAGTAGAATTTCTTCACTAGTCTCGATTTGTAGAGCACTTCTAAGTAAATGTATTGAGAGACATCTTAGTTTGTTATAAGGTACCTACCTGTGACAATAAGTTGTCCAGCTGCACTTTGTTTTGTCTCCCCAGTAACTCGGTGATTTGTCTGGCATCTGTAATCTCGAAATCCATCTTGTTGTGTAACATCTCGAATGTGAAGAGTACCCGAAGGAAACACACTGTATTTTCCTCCTAAAATAAAGAAAAATTATTGATATATACAGTATCTGTAAAACACATGTATACCGGTTTTGCTGATAAAAGATAAATAATTAACTATATTTCTTCCAATTAATTTAAAGCTGTCATTTTATAAAAAGTGAATTTTTTATCTAGAAAGTTGTTGCGATGATAAACTATTTATTAATAAATGAAACATGAGTTTTTAAAATATCATCTTGTTATGACGCTATATTACTTTGAAAATGATAAATATAAGTTATGACGGTTGACTGTTCCTCGTAAAATCGAAATGATTAAACTAACGTTTAATAAACTTTTCAGATATGACACAAATTCCAAGTTTATTTTAAAGGAGTGTATACAAACATTGCCATAAAAATTAAATTGCTCTAAAATTAAATTCATTTACATAATTTTATCTCGGGAACTTTTATTTTAACAATAACAAGAATTTAATTAAAATTTTGAAATTTTTGGTATTTAAAAAGTATTTTTTATTAATTTTAATAACTACAAAATTATATTCTTAATTTTAGCCTCTAAATATAAAGCTATTATTTTTTTTCATAAATTAAATTAGATTATAACACCCAAAATCTTCTAGGGCATAAATTAATTCACCTGTTTGGCTTATAGTTTGCGTGTCATTTAGAAAATAACCTAGCGCAAACTAAGCTTTAATAAGATAAAGATAACATTGCTTCGTCGGAGATTATAAAGTAGATGATAATCAACGAGAGAGCCACTAATATTAGCTATGTAACAGTCACCACATCGAACCACTCCTCATCTTCTTGGTGTAAGATTGCCCATCATAGCCTGAAGCAAATTGCTTCTATATTGACGTCTAGTACAAATAGGTCGCACGTACAAGAGGGTAGGGCTCTTTTTCCACCCCTATATCTTTGTTTCCCCCCTGCACGGTTCTCCTTCGCTTCTCAGACAAATGAGCTGAACGACGCCTTTCTATTTGCAGCAGTTGTTTGATAAATGACTTTATTCCTGCACAATTCGAAGAGTAGAGATCATATAACTCACCTTGTATTCCATCTGACTGAATGACCAAGCCATCTTCTCTATACCAAGATTTAACAGTCACGAAATCTCTAACAAAACTCGGAATACTGCACTTTAATACAGCTGTATTATCCCTTATAACAAACTCATCGTATACTCGGATCTCGTACTGTTGCGCTAATACTAACGTAATGAAAAACAAAGAATGAGCTATTAATTAATGACATTTTAATAGTGTACAATTTTTATGAGATGTACGTACTTAAAATTTAATTAAAAAATAAATGTTTCAATTAAAAACTCGTTACTAAACTTAGACTGAACTTAAGTGCTTACAGAACATTTTAAAATAGGTTATATATTTATGTAAATGACGTGTAGTTCTTTGTTAAATAATTTTAAAATGTTGATAGAAGTTTAAAATAATTTTTATTTTAAAGATTATAGATAAAATCCAAAAAATTAACAATTCTGTATTAAGTGGAAAATAAATAGCATCATTCAGTGTATTACCTGAAAGTGCTATCAATACAATTATAATGAGAAAATGCTTCAACAACTCTACTTACTTTTCAATTAAATGTTTTTTCTATGGTTTAAAATCTGAAGGGACGAAGCACTTTTAAAGATAACAACCGACAAAAAAATCAGATCTCTAAAATTACTGAAGGCTAGATTTAAAAGCTATTCGATGCTTGAAAATAAAGGAATAATGATGTTTCGATGTATTTTAAATCAGAAAAGATACTCAGATACAAAAATCTTTTAAATTTTCACGCTACACTAAGATAAATTTTCACTAAACATAAATCCAAACAAACATTAATTTTAATTTACAAGCTTTTGAGTTCATTGCTGTTTATCTATTCATCAACAACTAATGTTATTTTATTTTTCTACACCTAAGTACTCATACAAAAATTAAATTTTACTGATAACTTAATTTTAATTTCCATTAATATATTATTTTAATTACGAAATTTGTTCTCTTTTACTATCACTATTAATTAATATTTTATGTTCAGAAGTAATAATAATTAAAATAACAGTAAGTAAACTTAATCGTATCGAAATATCAGATTAAGATTAATTTTAAAGTAGCTAAGTTTTACAGGGTTTTTTCTTTAAATAATTTACTTTGTAAGTTTGATTTATATATAAGAGTAGGATGTGTCTGTATTCTTTCTGAATTAAACCACCTTTTTCGGCTAACTCAATAACATTTGATAATATTCTTATAAGAATATATGTAAAAATGTCATTTTACATCAGAAAACAAATAAATATATTCATGTTTTTCGAGAAAATGTGTTATTCTATCATCCTTGAAACATTGATAAGAGATACATGTTTGCCCATCAAATATTAAACTTTAAATTGAATGCTGTTATAGAAAAAATAGTTTAAATCTATTTATAAATATATAGAATTTTACTCATAAGAACTTAGTGTACATTATCACTACACAAAATGCTTTATAGTGCTAATTACTACAAAATATATAACATTTTGTTAAAAGATATAGTAAACATTATCTCGTATCTCCACAAAAAACTTATCATTTGCATTTATAGAAGATTTAGAAGAGTTATTTTTGTATCATTTCGGAATAAAAATAAGCTATTCCTTTAAAATCCGTTTATCATCTTCGGAACCAAATGATAATGCTGACAAGAAGGTCTTTCCTGAATAAAATTTCTGTCCAAGCGATTGATAAACGTCAGATGCCTTAAGGCATGATATAAATCAATATAGTCAAGAATGAATACCGGTTATGGATATTATCTATGTTATTTTCGATTCTACAATTCAAATTTTGAGTATTCGATTATCTTATCAAATCTGATTTTTTAATATAAAAATAAAGCAAAAAAAGTCATATTTTTCTCTAATGAGATCGTCGAAAATATGGAATAATTTTTTATAATATATTCTAATGATTTTTTTACCTTCATGAATATTTTCATGATCTTATATATACGATTTTATCATTTCTATTCTATACATATGCACACATCTTGTATATTTCTAAACCCACCATTTGTCGAGAATTTAGTTTAATTTTATGATAAGAGTTATCGATTGATTTATTTAAAATAGATTTATATGCAAATTAAACTTGTTAGAGTGATGTACGATTTTTCGTTTTGCTCTAACAATTATGGTCCAAATTATGTAATTATTCAAAATGTTAATTATTTATTACTTTAACTTTATTTGCCTTGACGTGAGAAGAATGTTTTCGAATCAAAATTCAAGATAGCAACATGTTTTTCAAATAGGAAAAATTTACCGAAAAATGTTATTTCTTGGATATATTTTTTTCAGCTATAAATACTTCACAACATCTATCGATAAATAAGAGCAACTACGTGAGGAGACATAACATACCTTGTCACATAAGTCTGTCTGCATTTAAGTTACGTATTCTAAATGCACAGAGTGGCTTATGCTAAATGTTATAAAAGGAAAAATCCATAATAAACGATAAAGAAGCATTACTTCTTCGCTTTAAATCCACATGCAATTTCTTTTAGAAAATCTCAAAATTAAAAAGCAGGACGAAGCCGCGTTTATGTATTTTTTAAAAATTCTTTTCAGTAATGAAATACAGAGTAAGAGAAATATCAAATTCTATTTAAATAAACTTTATAAAACTATCATAACATTCGATAATTACATAATTTTACAAGAAATTAAAAAAAGATGAAAGTGAAGTATTGATAGGATTAAATTTTCATGCATCATTCAAATTTTTGTGATTTTAATAAGCTTAAAATCATTAAGAACATAATTAATTTCGAAAATTAAATGATATCAAACATTTAAATAAGGTTCTAAATATGATTATCTTTAATATTGCAAATTCCGTAAACTAATAACTTAATAACTTTCAGAAATAATTGGTAACAGCTTCAATAGATCAAGAAAACAGATTATTATTGCATATTTGGTCGAACTGTTTCTCCGGAGATATCAGTCTGCCTGTTGGAATTAAAATTACTTACTATAGTTTTAACAATGGGTTGTCAGCAACGGAATTAAATCCTTAAGGAATTGTATTGATCCTTTTAGTAGCAAGATGTCATTAATTGGAGTTAGGAATAATTTCGGAGAGAGTTGTCTGGTTTATGTTGTCAATATAACATCAACTCCCAAACTGCTGATAGTGCAATAGCTAATTTTAATTTATTGAAGTTTCATTACAATTTATAATTATTCAACGAATATTTTATCTTATCTGATTTAAGCTACTTTCGAAAAAAATAGAATTCAATTGAATGACTTAAAATAATTAAAATGCACGTAAATTTATATATGGAAAAATATATAAATTTATAAAAATTTTACCTAAAATGCTTTCCTTTCCGCTCAAAGTAGGTTAAGAATTACATTAGAGAAATTGAATTTATTTTATGCACAACAAGAAAACTGCGGAGATAAGATCAGAAAGTATAAAATTTCTATAGAAAATGTAATTTTGTTTTTTTATATAAATATATTTATATTTTATAAAAACAAGAACCATCGAATCTACTGCTTTTTGTTTCCTCTTTGATCCTTTACCTATATATAATATATATATGCCTTTATTATCAATTTATTACTATAGCAGAATTTTCAGTGCAATGTGTTTTAAGTGAAGATTTTTCAAAGGATTTTTACTTAACGAGAGTAATAACTTGTATTTAAGTAAATTATATTTTCATAGTAACATTTTATTAAAATATTTGAATCTATAAATCAATAAATTATGCTTCACTTTAAACAGATCGTATTGTTTCCGTTCGATTACAACAATAGTTGGTCATCCATATTATTCAGTATGAACGTCTTAATCGTCAAGAGATTATCCAAGTTATTATAATTTGTTAACAAATTAAACGTGTTATTTTTAATTCTGAACAAGTAAAAGCTTTTATAATAATTTTATAAATATTTTTCTTTTATATTAAAAGAACTTTTACTTATTTATAAACAATTAGAAAAGTGTTTTACAAAGTGGCACGTAATCCTATAAGCAAAAAGGAAAATTGCCTAGACCGCAATCAACAGGGTGCACAAATCAATCTTTTACAAGAAAACATTTCCCTCAAAAAACTCCCTGGGAGAAAAATNCAAAATTTTCTTGCAAAAATATACTAGATTACAATTAAATTTAACATTAGAAAAACAATATGCGTGTAATAACACTGTAAATAAAATTTACGGAAGCGATTAACTATAATGAAAGTAGTTTTTTATAACTATAAAATTTTATTTGATGAAGCCAACGCTCTGTTTATACATTTCTAACTGTTACATTTTCTCATTCTATCCGTTCGAAATTAGAAAAAAGGAGAGAAACAAAATAAAAAATTGTCCCATATAATGCGAATTACAGAGAACATAAAGAGAAGGAGGAAAAAAAATTAAAATTTGAAAAAGTACATTTTCCTTACAAGAATTCTCACTTGCATAAAAAAAAATTGAAGTGACATTATTAGAATTACCAGTAATTTTGCCTGTTTTCAGTTCTCTTATGGACTTCACATACTCATCAATACGTATAAATGACTTGCATAAGTATGATATTCAACACCATCTACTTTATCTCAATGGGAATAATTTCAAAGTAAGAAAAAGTGGAAGAAAGGTTTCTAAAGATCCATTAGTAACGTATACTTCTAATTTTATGAATTAAAAATTTTTAAACTTACTTTTCAGTGATTTCAGTGAAACAATTAAGAAATAATCTTTCCTTGTTTAGTATGATTATAAAAACATAATTATCTTCATAATTTATATTTACAAAATGAAACATTGTTAATTATTTTATAAAAAAACAATATAATAATTTGCTTTAAAATCAAATAAAATTACAATAATCAGTAATTATTTTAACAATTTAAATTAACAGAACAATTAATATTTTCGTTTATAAATTAAATAAATAATTAAAATTGATTTGTCATTTTTCTTGAATTTAATCAAAATTATTACAACATTTTTCCCCGTGCAAGATAATTTTTATATAGATGCATAGTTTGAAATAATTATAGAAAAGATAATAAGTGGCATTAATTTTTGACTGTTAAAGAAGAAAAGTAAATGCTTAATTTGCTTGTTAATTAATTAATTAAACTTTTGGTATCAATTTAACTTCGAGTTGGTAGAATTCAGGCGTATAATTCGAGGCTTCCCACTTTAGCGATTTAAGCTGAATTCTAATCGCTTACTAAAAATCGTTTTATATCTTTGCATATACTTTCGACATCAATTTGAAAATTTTAATTTGTCTCGCATGAACTGAAAGAGAATCGTATCACTTTTTTATTTTCGAAATTGATGATTGCTATCACGGAAAAAGTTCTATAAAGTTTCAATAAATTAATGATATTTTATCATAAACCTTAGTTTATTTAATTTTGTAACGTCCGAAAGATAATTCACGGATGCGATCAGAATGACAAGCAACTTTTTAACAAGAAGGAAAACAAAATAAAAAATAAAAATAAGAAAAAAAAATGAAAGCTTGGAGCGCTTTGAAAATAATCAACAGATTTCATCGAATAACAGCACACAACACATTTTCTCCGTATTAAAGTCTTTATAAACGACTCTAGAGAACATTGGGATGCATGAAGACATATTGTCTGCTGTCACCATAACAGCTGAGTGCTGGTAAAGCTACAGTAGTGAAGCAAAACTGGTCCCAGTCTCCCAAATTGGATTGTCTTCGGCGAAATCACGCTATTAATTATAATCCGAAACGTCCCTAAGGATTCCAACACGGTTCGGTCTAATAACATAATGCACACGGTACACTGACACATTACAAGACATGTCTTTATGATTTCCGAACTAAGGAAAAATGAATATTTCAAGTCATTCTCACGAGAGGTATAATTTGCAACCGGGTCTAAACTTCAGTTTTACTAAAGCTATCCTTATCCTATTGACTGGAGCTGTGCAAAAGTTTCATTTGATACGGAAACGGAGGGAATAGATCGATAAAATGCTTTTAGCGTCGACAAGTTTGCTTCGGAAGAACGAACAAGGAGTGCGTGGTCTGAATCGAATCGGCCAGAAGAAAGATGGCCTAGCCTAGGCAACGGAGGTAACGTAATTTCGTTCTATTTCCTATGACATTTGGTCGCGAACATGGGTTTTCCATCAACTTTTGTTTTCTTCTTTAGCATCACCTCAATCACTTCTTGCAATTCTCATATCACTTACCCTACTGCATTATTAAGTATTAATAAGATAGATATATAAACTATAAATATACAGTAACCGTATAGATAAACTGTCACTTTTCCGATTGCTTTTCACTGTCAGATTTTACAGTCATAAATTATAATAAAAATACGTCACTTCTACTTTACTTCTAGCTAAAAATATTTAAGAAAATGCAACAAGTGGTTTTTTTTGGAAGAATTTATATAATAATTCAATTATTTTTTTAAAAACAATTCTTCAATATTTGTTTTATATGATTTATAATATACAAAATATATATTAATCATATGTACTGTATATACATATATAAATACATTTATATATTTATCCAGTTTCTGACGTTTTTTAGTTTTTCTCATGAAAATTAAACATTATAACCAGGAAATATATCAATAAATTATATTCCGATTAATTAATAATAAAATGCATAACATCCTGATTATCGATATAGTACATAACATCTAAGAAACAATTAATTTAATTGCATTTATAGATAATTTTTAAGAGTTTACCGAGTAAATTCAATTACTAGTAAGAGTAATAATTACCTGCTCGGACGTGAACATCTCGGCTTCCAATAGTGCCTAGAATATTTGTAGCGATACATCTATATACAGCCGTGTGGATGTCAGGTCTGTAATCATCAGCATTGAATGCTAAAAATACAAGAGATCCATTCGGTCGCACTTGTCGCAATCCAGGTATATCAATCACAGTACCTCCAGCCCTTCTTAACCATGTTATATGAGGTGTAGGTTTACCACGAGCTGTACAAGGAATCTGAGTACCTTTGGTATTATAAAATTCCACAGTGTAAGGAGGTTCGACAACAAACGTTGGGCCTTCTAGTTCCAAACTGCTACAGATACCTTGTATTTTTTGTTAAAAAAAGAAAAAAATATATAATCAAAGAATTAGATTACGTGACTCGATTACACGTTTCCGTCTCTATTCTAATCTCTGTGTTATTAACATTTAAGCAACAGTTGACTGGCAATTTGTTCAATACGTGGGCGTGTTCCGTCTCGGAAACGCGTCACGAAATATGAAAATTTATACAAAAACAATTATATTTTATCATCAAAAATAATTATATATAAATTGTTTCCTTCTTAATTGAAATGTCTTAACTGTAATTATTATTTATATAAATAATATCAGAGTTTGAACGAAATATGTATATACTTTTTGATAATTAAAAATACATTAAGAAAATCGGAACTTTTCCGTATTTATAAAAGTTTAGAGTGCAACAGATTTACTCTTACCTGTTATAAATATAGTCCAAAACAACCAGTGAGCATACGAGCGATACATGACAATCGTTGCACGTTAGCACCAGAAAATTGAAACTTCCAGATGATAAGAAACCTTCTCAGCTGGTTGAGATTGATCATATGATTGGCAACAGTCCAGGTACTTATGTTTATTAGATTATAGTTTGCACAATCCTAAGCAAGGTAAGAGATTAGGACGAATATTCCGTACACAATGTCATTGACTTGTCTCCATTTTCTAGCAGTCAGAAGTTGGTAGGAGTGTTCTAACATTAATCATTGCTTTCACGAGACCACCTGGTACCAGCACTCGACTGAAGTATAGCACGTGCACAACTGGGCGCCAGACTGACATCGGAAAACAGAGCAGGAGAAGCAGAGGAGCTCTGGGAATGCTGACTCGTCAGTGATTGGTGGAGAGTTTCCTTCGGTCGATACTGTGTCAAGACAACCGAGAGAGCGAGGATGTGGAGTAAGACGTATGGAGTTAGTAAGCGTGATGCAAGAGAACTTATTTTGATGGTTGCCTAGTCGCCTCTAGCTAAATGCCAACTTCAATTACGTTCTCGAAGAAGGTTCGCTATTTCAAAAGTCTGCACGTTGCCTTTGACTTGTTGAAGTCTGATGTTTCAAGAGAAATGTTGTCAATAGCGATGTCGCTATGGATTTCATATTTATTATAATGATACGCGACTAAAAGCAGCGCTGTAGAGTGGTTTATTGTTTACATAATTAAAATAATTTAATTTTTCCTTTGAAAGATATGTACGTGTACGTAAATAATTTGGTTAATATTAAGAATATTTTTGTGTTAAAGAAATTTTAATCTAGAAAAAAACTTATATATAAATTTTTTTTAAGTTTCTTTTAACGATTTATCGATATTTCACGGAATAATAAATAAAATTATTGGTGAAATGCGTGACGAGAATATCTCGAGCAATTCTTTCACTTTTAAAAGTTTCTCTTAAAAATCGAAGAATGGTTGTACCAGGTGCATCTTGAAATTTTCACTTTTCTTCAAGCACCCAAATGAAATTTTGCTTTAGATTCTCTTATTTTTTTTCTCTCTTTTAGATAGAAACTTGAAAGGACTTTCCTTTTATCTGGGTACAGAGGGTGGCTTTTAGTAAGCTTTCAGAGAAAATTTCTCACTAGGGATAACTGCAAAACAGACATGTTTACAGAAGAAAAGATAATTTTTCTTAATGCGTTTCTCTAATAAATTTTTATTAAAATATTTATATATTATTAATTACGTTGAATTGCTTTAGATGTTCGTTAGTGATAACTAAGATCAGAAAAGGCATGAAAGAAGCTTACATAAAAACCTCATCGATTTTTCTGTGCTGGCCCAGAAAATCCGTGAATTTACTCTCTACACTTTGTGACGCATGAATGAATTGTGAAGCTCTCCTGTGCTCACTTCAGCAAAAACGGATAGCAAATGGGAAAATTCCCTTTCCGCCCAGGTCAATTCCCAACATTGGAAAAGATTCTGAATAATTGAGAAGCGGTGTGTGTATGGAAAGATTCGATGTGGTAAAGGCGAACGTATAAAAATCGATTGTACAAGAAAAGACAAAAAAAGGAACTAACTGACTAAAAAGAAGGGCAGAAAAAACAATTTTGTTATATTGAGTATGTTGACTGAGACTGAGAATTAATGAAGCTACCGGAAATATAGTTGGGCTCAGGTGGATTACTCTCTCTTTTATCTACTTCCCATTTTTAGTGTTGGCACTCGTACAATCATTGAGAATAGCGAGAAAAAATTCATTTTTTCCGTCCATTTTCATCATTTTTACAGAAGTTTGGACGTTGAAATTCCATCAAAGACATAATTCATCATGTTAAAGTAGTTGTTGAAATATTAAAGGTGGATTATTTTATAGTTTTATCAGGCAATGAATATAAATATCCGATTATAAATTGAAGCTGCGAATAGACTTTAAATGCTTCTTAAAACTTCTCTCTTTTTGCTTTATATAGGCTCTAGTAATCCATCTTTTTTGATTTGAGCATGATAAATTTACAATACACCTGTAATCAGAGTATTAATAAAATCCAAGAGAGAATAAAAATAATAGAATAAAAATATAGAATAAAAAAAATGTAAAGATGAAAATATTTTAATGAAATTTCTATTTGTTTATTATTAGAACAATAGTTAATCTTATTTACTTAAAGTCTTAATCATTTGTGGTTTTAAGCTATTAATAGAAATATAATCATGTAACTGTTGCTCGTATATGTAGAATGAGAACCATGCAGCATGTTTAAACAGTAATAACGAAGTAACTCCCTATATAACTTAAAATATTTATAAATAAAACTGAATACAATTATATTTATTTAAATATCACACATATGAAAATTAATTAATACAGAAAAATAATATCGTTAATTTATAAAGTACTCGTATAGGTAGAAATATAATAAATATTCATTTTAAATATTTTTCTGTCTTTATTTGAACAATTGATTTTAAATAATATGTGTATTGAAAATTCACGAGTTTGTTTCATTTCTGAATTGAATTCATCATCCGAAAATAATTGTGCTTAAACATTAAATGCATTCATGCTAATATCTGTCTAATAATATATAATTTACGATAGTAAACTTTCTTAAGATTAAAAAATGTAATTATAAGAAAGAATTCTTTGAAATCTGATTAAAACGAAATTTGTAGCAATAGATAAACTTTAGGTTTTAACTGCGAGAAACAATAACTTAGTTAGTTATATCACATAAAATAAGTTTGATAGAAAAAAAGATTTATGAATTTATTTAAAGAAATTTCTATCGAGTTAGGTTTTAATAAATATATAAAAATATCTAATGTGTAAATTAGCGATATTTTGATATTAAAAACATTTAGCTGTTTTCATATACAATTATTATATCGAAATTAGTAGTATTTATAAATTATAGTTTTAGAATAAATTTATAATAATGTATATAATATATTTATAGCTAAATTAAAACAAACAAACTGTCTAATTGCATCCTAAAACATTGTTTATTAATTGCATAATTTACGAGTCAACATCATAGATTTTTTACCGAAATTTTTAAGCTTAGGTTACATTATCCTTTTTAAAATGCTTTTAAAGATACATTTTGTATAATTATCGCCTTTAGAATCGAATATATAAAAATGAAATTACCTTAAAATCATCGAAGTAAGAAATTTTGTTTCATTCTTATATATTTCATGTATAGATTTAAAAATTGAAAAAAAATTTGAAGAGATTATGTAAATTGGATAAAGGAAACTGAAATAAACTGAATTTATTATCTAAGTTTTGTTGTTTTCGTTGATTTGAAAATACCGAGTGGTCTTGTACGTTGTAAATCTCCAGAGAAATGTTATAATGAAGAAAATTTGATTAACTCTCCACATGCTTTTCTAATATTATTTCGCGACTTTATAATGATGTTGAATGTCATGACTTTTATAAGTTGTTTTATTTTCACATGGTTAACATTAAAATAAATTTCTTATTAATTTATAAATCATTATTTTGAATTTTGTAACATTATTTAATGTGTTTAATAACTGAAAGCAATATAAAAAAGGTAATGAAATTGCATTTCAAAATAAAATTATTTTACGATATTATCATTAAAATTATAGAAATTGAAATTGTAAAGAGTAGATAATATTTAATTTATGTAGAACACATTAGCTTAAACGTATGGAAGTAGCAAATTTAATAGAAATTTTTCTATATTTCTACTCGAAATCTCTTTCATAGAAAATGGTATTTATTATCAACAGATAGAACATATGTACTGTACACAGTCATTCTAAGTATCTGTTATATCATAATCCAATTATTCTTGTGACGTAAGCAACTAAATGCTTCTATTACCAGATCATATTATTTATTAAAAGTTTTCATGAGTAAAACATTTCTTTAGAGGGGAAGAAAAATATATAATTAAAAAAATCAATAAAATCTAGTAAATAATTGTGTGATATTTTATAAATGCATTATATGAATTATGGTCAAGTCAAGTACGATGCACAGAATCATTCTACCTAAGGTATCCTGTAATCTCATTAAAATCCAAAGTACAATATGAAAAATATGAGATATTATTTAGTTATATTTTCAATCAAAACGGATAATTGAAATCTGAAAAATTGTAGCTATATTTAACACTTTTAATTCGAAAATTCAATTTAAAATTGTAGTGTTTAAATTAATTAATGATTCGTGCTTAGATCGTATGATTTAAATCAAGTAATAGATTTCAATGCTGTTTAAATTTAGTAAATAAATTTATGAAATTTATTAAAAGAATAGCCATTTAGCATTTTTTTAAATGTATAAATTGCTTTCAGAATTTGTAACTGAAAATTCTTTCAATCAAGGATTTGTTGAGGAATTTTTCCTTATACATTTATAGAGTTTATGAATCAAACTTATAGCCTATATGTTAATTTTTAAAATTGTTTCTTTGTTTAAAATAATGTTACGTTAATCAAAAATATTATTCAATTAAAACAAATTTTTATAATTATTATTAAATATGTAATGATTAAACATGATACTAATATGAATTTTATATAACTTATATATAGCCTTTATATCTTACGTATATAATTAATATACGTAATTAATCATTAATGATATTTTCAAATTTTATTTAATAAAAATTTAAAATAATTTATTTATTATAAACTGAAATATTATCGATAATATATAGAAACCATCGACCTAAGTAATATTTTATTAATTTTTAGTGAAAAGATAAATGAATATATTTTTATTTTAAAATTATAAAAAATATTTAAAGTGTTTTTAAAGATTGAAAAATTATAAATTTAACATACTTTTTCCCATTAAACGATAAAGAAATCGTTATAGAAAATCACCTTCTAGCAATAAAGTATTTTATATATTTATTGCATATTTAAAAAATTCTATTAAAAACCTCTCAAACCATAAAATTTTGTTGTAAAACACAAATAATCTATAAATTTTTGTTTAATCATATACAAAATACAGAATGTATCTATTTTATCTTAGGAAAAAAAGTCAAATCTTTTTTTTTTAATCAGAAGAAATACAGTGATAAAAGGAGATAAGATAACACCGATAAAGGGATACAGTGAGATTAAATCAAGCATTAAATCAATGATTTGTTAAAAGTCACAATTGAATTTTTCAGATGACAGCAATATTTATTCTATAAAAATTTATATTACATTTTTTAATATCTATATAAATTCAAAAATTCTCGTTGATACACTTTTTTTTTTATTTTTCTTTTATATCTTCAGAATAATTACTTAATTATATATTCTTTTATTTATGCTCTATTAGAAAATATCCATATTTTTGTCTCAAATATTTATACACGGCGTTCTGACTAATGACTTGCTAATGACAGTCTTTCAGTAAATACCAATAAAATCAACAAATCCGAAATTAAAAAAAAAAATAAAAAACACACTTCTTGTATCAACATTTAAGGAAAGAAGTTTCTATTCACTTCTCCTTTTCTCGTTTTTTATTTTTCACTTTTTCACTCTGTTTGTGTAAAATAGGAAAGAAGTGTAAATATAATTAGTGGCTGACGTTTATTAGTATATCAATATAGCTACAAGAACATTTACAATACATCTACAGCAAGAGAATGAAGTACAGTATATCTTGGATTGTTTGCTATGCTTCAATACATTGATTACATCTCAAAGGATACAGCAAACAAACTGGGAATCTCTGAAAGCATCTACATATCATTTCTGTTGACATTGATGGGCTGAAGCATTTCGTAATATTGACACATTTGCGTAAATCTATTTTCGATTTAAAATATTAAAATTATTAATTTTAATATTTTAATTTTCAAAATTTTAAAATATTAGAAAGTTCACATTTTAAAAAATGTTCTTGTACTCTTATTGGATATATAAAATATTTTAAAGGTCTTATATGTTTTTACTTATATTATAACATGGATAAAAGTTAAAAAAATCTTTTAAAAGCGNTATATACATGAATAGTAAATGTATTTAATCAAAATATCATTAAATATATAGGAAGATTGCTATATTAGATTATAATTTACATTTACATAATAAATTTCTATAAAAAATATGTAGTCATAAGTTATTACAATTAAAATTAAACGATCTCCAGACTTTATATGATAACATTTCGTGCTAAAATTTCTCATTTATTTAGATAAATTTAGAAATATTCGACAAAATATATCTTACGAAACGTCGTGAAGTCATTATTTTGAAACTTAACATATTTTATTTTTATTGAATTAAAACTTGTCACTGTTCTGGATATTTCAATTACGTTTATCAAATTATTTATGCATGATAAAACATAGCATATAATGAAATAAACAGTTGAAGAACTGCTTAATTTGAACTAGAAATTATATTAATTTCAATATTAATTAAAGTAATCTTAAGGGATTTTGAATTATATTTCTCATTTTAGATCTCGTATAATTTTCACCAAATAAATCATTGTTAAATGAATATGTTAGAATTGACTTTGACTTTATAACTCATTAGTTAAATAAATAATTTTTTCCCAGTAAAATAAAATATAAATTAATCATATCAAATATTAAAATAATCTTCTATTGTTAAGTAAAAATTAATCTAAAACAAATTAAATTAAATGTACTTTAGAGAAATAAATAATTAAGTTTTTTGTTTAAATTGATTAATTAATTATAATTTATTTGGCAATTTAACAAATTTAAGAATTTCTTCAATTCGTAAATCGCTGCACAACAATCGCAGATACAGATAAAAGTCTTGAATTGGAGGATACATTAAAGTAGACAAAAACTTATTTGATTAATAGTGAGAAAAATTGTCGAAGGTTGTTTCGTGTAATTGAATTGTGTTTTTCGAGAACTTTCATTAAATTGTTAGAAATGTAACACTTTGAGTGTAAAGTATAAGAGTGATGCAATAAGGAAATGGAGGTGTGAAGTCTGCCTAAAACAACGACCTTCGCTCGGTAGTGTTCATCAATCAATGACATAAAAGTATAAAGAGGAAAAAATGCTCAGCCCATTATATACGCTACACTAACTTAAAGTCAGTGAGGATGGAAAAATTCTCTTCACAAATTACGATTGCAGAAATTGTCAAGTAGAAAATTTCTTTTTTTTTACAAATGAAGAAATGAAAAAAATATCCAATAGTTATTGTAATCTTCTGCAAACCTTGTATTTTAAATTATTTTGATTTTCGTGCTGAGTTTTTACCTTTTCTTGTTTTATAAGACACGATTGCACTTCTATTAATATTTATCTGGCTATCTCTCTTTCGTCCGTTACGCTAAATATATTCAGATTTTCTGGTGTGATGTATAATACATTTAGAGCGAATTGTATACCATTATCTCTTTTATTATTATAATTTATATAAATATCATTATAAAATATACGATAAGGAAAAGATCTTTCTTCAAATTCGTGTTCAAATTTTCAAGTTACATCATAAAAAATTATATTAAAAAGAATTTTCTTGATATATATATATATATTCATATATTTAATTAAGATCTATTAAAATTTTTATTATATTTCGTCATTCAGCTGACATTAAAACACACTTGAAAAATTTTCAATGATTCTTTAATATTAAACAACTATTAAAATCTTGTTTTATATTTGCTTTTTTCAATTTTTTGCTGCTCTTTATTATTACTTACTTTCATCATTAAGATCTTTACCTGACTGAGTTGCTTAATTAAAAAATGAAAAAACTTCTCTTTACATCTTTTCAATATTTCTCATCATGGAATGCATGACTCGTACATTTGCATTAATATAATTATTTTATCTCAGAGAAATTCAATAAATTTTTTCAATTTGACATATAAATTTAATTGAATTTATAAGTCATTATTTTATAAATTATATATAAAATTTTTTCTTACGTTCTAATATGTTTAAACTCTTCATAATTACAAGGTTGTAGTTTATTATACAATTCTAAAATATTTATTTATGAATTTATTTTATTGTATTTTATTAAATTTGTTCATTAATTAATAACAAAATATAATTTTAAAATAATTTAGAATGATATTATTCCTGTTTCTTAACGAAAATGAAACGAAAGCAATTCATTTTATATAAGGAATTGAAAAAAAATTAAAGAGTCAATAAATTCCAATTAATTTTAAATATAAAAATTAAAATTCATTAAATTATTTAAATAAATATTTAGTTAATTAAGTTTGATTTAAAAAGAATAATTGGAATTAATTCGACATAATTATTTTTACTGTCTAATAAACAATTTAAACAATAAATATTCAAAAATTAATAGAAGTATACATAATAAATAATTTATTAACATAACAATGTGTTTTATTTATGATAAGGTATTATGGTTTATTGTAGAAACTCGGATGTTTTGTCTTTACTCAAACAAGAAACCAATTTTCGAGGATTTAAGCTAATTTTCTTTTTCTTTTTATTCTAAAGAAGCTTGTCCTTCAATTTTAAAAGAAAGCTTTATGTAAAGCTTTCTTTGAAAGAAAGAGTTTATTTATAAAAATAAGAAAAAAAAATTATTTTTAAAATCCAAAGCAGAAATAGTTGAATTTAAATCCTATTGAAGTGTAGTAACAAATTTATGATAAATATTATATATATAGTGGATTCGTTGAAACTAGAATTATTGATATTAAACATTATACTTTAGTAATTCTAGCTTTAATAATGATCAGCCAATGAAATGTATATTATATACATGAATAGTAAATGTATTTAATCAAAATATCATTAAATATATAGGAAGATTGCTATATTAGATTATAATTTACATTTACATAATAAATTTAGAGTTAAAAATAAATTAATTTAACATGAAATTCTTTTCAATAAACGTGTTTAATAAATTAATAAAACGGATTTTAAGTTTAATACTATCTCCGTGTAATACTAATAACGTAATTTGTACACCAAAGATAGAGCTTACCTTCAAATCCTATCTAATAGTAGGGGGAAAAAACGTCAGATTGTAGATATCGATTAGGCATGAAGAACTTACGTTTGCACTTTAAGTTTGAACAGAAGATTCACTTATAAAATATACTCAGTTTTTACATATTTCAAGAAACGTAAGATAAGGATGGATGAGAATCAAAGAGGGTAAATCAGAAATATTTAAATTTTAAATAGTAATTTTGCTTATATAAAATCGATTTTCAGTAACATAACATCTCAGACAAAATTCCTAACTATGACATTAGTAAGCTTTTCGAAATGTTCAGAGTTTATATTTTGTCTAAACGTGATTTACATTTGAAGTTACTCTGATTTGACAGTATAAAATCGATCTGTTTTATACTAGTTAATATATTTGAAATTAGTTTGACGAATATCTAATGATTTAAATGTTTTTAACAATTTATATTCTAACGATTATGTAATTATAAATCGTAATTATAGTTAAAATATGGATTTGTGTCATAGATATTAAAGTTTGTAATTTACAACATAATGAAATTTGAGGAAATTGTATATATGAAAGAATTAAATTTTTTATTTAAATATAATTTATTAATGTGTTTTACATTATGCTATTAATATATCATAGTTTATAAATTACTTCTCAGCACATGTGTTTCATTTCAGTATTTCGTGTTAAAAAATGATAATCAGTTGGTGCAGGAAACATTAAAATGGATTAAAATATTTAAGAAATAACGTTTTAAAAACTGGATAAAAAAATTCTAACTTATCTTAAAAATGTTTTTAATGGGAAACCAAATCAATTATAAGAAAAAAAATTTTATTTCAGTTGAAATTGCAAACTGTTAAATAACAACAAGAAAAATATTGTATTTGTAATCATATTGATTCTTTATTAAAGATACTTACGTTTATTTTCAGAATTATAACTTTCTCTTGATAAAATTTAATATCCAAGCTTCTATTCACTTTAAAAAATCTTCAACTACTTCGAAATTAGTTTCCTATTTTTGTAGTTTCTGTGCAGCAGCTGCTCATGGTCAATGATATTTGTAGAAAGGGGAAGATGGTGTTTAGTTAGGAAAGAACAACAGCATAGCGTGAGGAATAGTGTGGGAAAGAAGCCGTGTGTTCCACATCGAGATAGTCTCTTGGTAGCCAGACATTGCTTTTCTCTCAGGGATACTCTCAATCGAAATATCACCGAATAAACCTAATTCTCACCCTGTAGATTGGAATGATGACTGCGCCCAGGGCAAAACTAGTCAAATCTCTATAGCACTTCTATTGTTTACTTTAGTCGTAGGCCATATTTCTCTGGATAAGTGCATTATAGCACAGTAAGTTCTTATCAAGTTATTTTTATCCTAGTGGTTTACACTAGGGGATTATACAAGGTAGAACCTTCACTTATTGGGATTATAGACCAATTTTAACCAAAGTGTAATTTAACAATTTAATATCAGAACAGCATTAAATTTAATAGTATTTCGTGAAATTTGGCGAAATTAATAATTACTTTTTAATCTATTAATTTCACATTTTATCGAAATTTTATACTTTTTACTATAGTTTAGTGTAAATAATATAACGAACATTATGAGAAATAGGTCCATAGGTTAGGATAAATTCTAAAACGTAGACTGTTAGTAAATATAATCCCCCTTCCTCTTATATTCGATGTAATCCGTTCTCTTAGGAACAAAATCTTTTATCTTAAATTTCTAAGTACAGAAAGGATTTTTGTTTCTATCTATGGAATATTGATACGATTATTATAAATACTTTATATCACGATTTTACTAAAAGCTAATAGATCTAAAATATTGATAACATATTTAATTATAGTAGAATGGTTATATGATCATTACTGTCATTATTATATATTCGACAAACAATTTCATAAAAATTTAAAATTAAAGAAATAAGAATTCTAAATACTCATTATATAATAATTACTACTAGAAGGACGTTTTATGTTTTACATAAACAAATTTTATATCATTAACCCTTTATAATACTATACAATTATCTTTAATTATTTTAAAATATGTCAAACCATAAATTTAAACTTGAGATGTTATATAAGAAATTTAATCAAAAAATATTTTTTTAAAGAAGAGTAAAATAATTATTTTCAGATCCGGAAAAAAATGTATTATTCTATAAATGTATTATTCTATAAAAAAAAATGTATTATGAATTATAGAATAGAAGCTTGGACAGTTTTTTATATAAAAAATTTTTGCTTTATTATTATTATTTATTATTAGGATTATAATGTTTACAATTCTTTAACTTTGTATTTTTTAATATAAATAGTATCAAATATGGTTTTTGTGCGGTTTAAAACATTTTTTTAACTGACCATTTAATAGAAAAATACTCTTTAATACACGTCAAATAAGTAAATTTGCGTATTTCAAATAATATATTTAATAGATTTGCTATTTTTTAAAATTACATTTAAATTAGAGAAATTTATTGTCTGTAGAAAGCATTATTGTTATTGTTTATGTAAGTTTTATTGCAAATTTTATATTCTTCTTTCATAAACATATTTGATTTTTATTTAAAACGAAAAAGAAATAAATTATTTTAATTTTTATTTTCCAATAGCAACAGCTGTTTCATATTTTTAAAATGTAGAATATGAAAAATTAATACTTTAATGTTGCAATAATACAACAAAAAATATGACAAAAGCTGATGACTCACTGCCAAAATGACCAAAATCCTTCATTGTACGTTAAGTGTTTTGAATTATTTTTTTTATTTCTTTATTTTTAAGTTTAATAAGTATTGCTTTTCCGTTTAAAATATATTTTTATCTTTTTTCGTTCATTATTTTATAAATGTTTTTTTCTGTTTTATGTGGTTTTTATCTTATTTGATACTATGAGAGTAAGAAATTCAGGGATCAAACAATCCCTTGAACTTTTNTGATTCTTTAATATTAAACAACTATTAAAATCTTGTTTTATATTTGCTTTTTTCAATTTTTTGCTGCTCTTTATTATTACTTACTTTCATCATTAAGATCTTTACCTGACTGAGTTGCTTAATTAAAAAATGAAAAAACTTCTCTTTACATCTTTTCAATATTTCTCATCATGGAATGCATGACTCGTACATTTGCATTAATATAATTATTTTATCTCAGAGAAATTCAATAAATTTTTTCAATTTGACATATAAATTTAATTGAATTTATAAGTCATTATTTTATAAATTATATATAAAATTTTTTCTTACGTTCTAATATGTTTAAACTCTTCATAATTACAAGGTTGTAGTTTATTATACAATTCTAAAATATTTATTTATGAATTTATTTTATTGTATTTTATTAAATTTGTTCATTAATTAATAACAAAATATAATTTTAAAATAATTTAGAATGATATTATTCCTGTTTCTTAACGAAAATGAAACGAAAGCAATTCATTTTATATAAGGAATTGAAAAAAAATTAAAGAGTCAATAAATTCCAATTAATTTTAAATATAAAAATTAAAATTCATTAAATTATTTAAATAAATATTTAGTTAATTAAGTTTGATTTAAAAAGAATAATTGGAATTAATTCGACATAATTATTTTTACTGTCTAATAAACAATTTAAACAATAAATATTCAAAAATTAATAGAAGTATACATAATAAATAATTTATTAACATAACAATGTGTTTTATTTATGATAAGGTATTATGGTTTATTGTAGAAACTCGGATGTTTTGTCTTTACTCAAACAAGAAACCAATTTTCGAGGATTTAAGCTAATTTTCTTTTTCTTTTTATTCTAAAGAAGCTTGTCCTTCAATTTTAAAAGAAAGCTTTATGTAAAGCTTTCTTTGAAAGAAAGAGTTTATTTATAAAAATAAGAAAAAAAAATTATTTTTAAAATCCAAAGCAGAAATAGTTGAATTTAAATCCTATTGAAGTGTAGTAACAAATTTATGATAAATATTATATATATAGTGGATTCGTTGAAACTAGAATTATTGATATTAAACATTATACTTTAGTAATTCTAGCTTTAATAATGATCAGCCAATGAAATGTATATTATATACATGAATAGTAAATGTATTTAATCAAAATATCATTAAATATATAGGAAGATTGCTATATTAGATTATAATTTACATTTACATAATAAATTTAGAGTTAAAAATAAATTAATTTAACATGAAATTCTTTTCAATAAACGTGTTTAATAAATTAATAAAACGGATTTTAAGTTTAATACTATCTCCGTGTAATACTAATAACGTAATTTGTACACCAAAGATAGAGCTTACCTTCAAATCCTATCTAATAGTAGGGGGAAAAAACGTCAGATTGTAGATATCGATTAGGCATGAAGAACTTACGTTTGCACTTTAAGTTTGAACAGAAGATTCACTTATAAAATATACTCAGTTTTTACATATTTCAAGAAACGTAAGATAAGGATGGATGAGAATCAAAGAGGGTAAATCAGAAATATTTAAATTTTAAATAGTAATTTTGCTTATATAAAATCGATTTTCAGTAACATAACATCTCAGACAAAATTCCTAACTATGACATTAGTAAGCTTTTCGAAATGTTCAGAGTTTATATTTTGTCTAAACGTGATTTACATTTGAAGTTACTCTGATTTGACAGTATAAAATCGATCTGTTTTATACTAGTTAATATATTTGAAATTAGTTTGACGAATATCTAATGATTTAAATGTTTTTAACAATTTATATTCTAACGATTATGTAATTATAAATCGTAATTATAGTTAAAATATGGATTTGTGTCATAGATATTAAAGTTTGTAATTTACAACATAATGAAATTTGAGGAAATTGTATATATGAAAGAATTAAATTTTTTATTTAAATATAATTTATTAATGTGTTTTACATTATGCTATTAATATATCATAGTTTATAAATTACTTCTCAGCACATGTGTTTCATTTCAGTATTTCGTGTTAAAAAATGATAATCAGTTGGTGCAGGAAACATTAAAATGGATTAAAATATTTAAGAAATAACGTTTTAAAAACTGGATAAAAAAATTCTAACTTATCTTAAAAATGTTTTTAATGGGAAACCAAATCAATTATAAGAAAAAAAATTTTATTTCAGTTGAAATTGCAAACTGTTAAATAACAACAAGAAAAATATTGTATTTGTAATCATATTGATTCTTTATTAAAGATACTTACGTTTATTTTCAGAATTATAACTTTCTCTTGATAAAATTTAATATCCAAGCTTCTATTCACTTTAAAAAATCTTCAACTACTTCGAAATTAGTTTCCTATTTTTGTAGTTTCTGTGCAGCAGCTGCTCATGGTCAATGATATTTGTAGAAAGGGGAAGATGGTGTTTAGTTAGGAAAGAACAACAGCATAGCGTGAGGAATAGTGTGGGAAAGAAGCCGTGTGTTCCACATCGAGATAGTCTCTTGGTAGCCAGACATTGCTTTTCTCTCAGGGATACTCTCAATCGAAATATCACCGAATAAACCTAATTCTCACCCTGTAGATTGGAATGATGACTGCGCCCAGGGCAAAACTAGTCAAATCTCTATAGCACTTCTATTGTTTACTTTAGTCGTAGGCCATATTTCTCTGGATAAGTGCATTATAGCACAGTAAGTTCTTATCAAGTTATTTTTATCCTAGTGGTTTACACTAGGGGATTATACAAGGTAGAACCTTCACTTATTGGGATTATAGACCAATTTTAACCAAAGTGTAATTTAACAATTTAATATCAGAACAGCATTAAATTTAATAGTATTTCGTGAAATTTGGCGAAATTAATAATTACTTTTTAATCTATTAATTTCACATTTTATCGAAATTTTATACTTTTTACTATAGTTTAGTGTAAATAATATAACGAACATTATGAGAAATAGGTCCATAGGTTAGGATAAATTCTAAAACGTAGACTGTTAGTAAATATAATCCCCCTTCCTCTTATATTCGATGTAATCCGTTCTCTTAGGAACAAAATCTTTTATCTTAAATTTCTAAGTACAGAAAGGATTTTTGTTTCTATCTATGGAATATTGATACGATTATTATAAATACTTTATATCACGATTTTACTAAAAGCTAATAGATCTAAAATATTGATAACATATTTAATTATAGTAGAATGGTTATATGATCATTACTGTCATTATTATATATTCGACAAACAATTTCATAAAAATTTAAAATTAAATTATTTTAATTTTTATTTTCCAATAGCAACAGCTGTTTCATATTTTTAAAATGTAGAATATGAAAAATTAATACTTTAATGTTGCAATAATACAACAAAAAATATGACAAAAGCTGATGACTCACTGCCAAAATGACCAAAATCCTTCATTGTACGTTAAGTGTTTTGAATTATTTTTTTTATTTCTTTATTTTTAAGTTTAATAAGTATTGCTTTTCCGTTTAAAATATATTTTTATCTTTTTTCGTTCATTATTTTATAAATGTTTTTTTCTGTTTTATGTGGTTTTTATCTTATTTGATACTATGAGAGTAAGAAATTCAGGGATCAAACAATCCCTTGAACTTTTCGAAGAAGAATTATGGTGTTTACTTATGATGTTTTTGTGCAATATATCATTGCAAAACTGTCAATTCACTTTCAGTTATTTTGTTGATAGGATGAAAAGTTTATATCTTTTAGTTCTATATTTATTTAAGTACCTTTTAGTTAGTTAATTATTTAAAAATTGTTCGTTCCGATTGTTAAAATTAAGAATACAGCATTGGCCAATCGAGAAGCCAAGTGTTGCCATTAATGCTAGCGTCCTCTTAGTAAAATGGGGAGGGGGAAATTTATTTATTTATTTATTTATTTCTAACGGAGGAACGTCGTCCAATCCCGATATTTACCGCAAAGATTTATTCTCCTTCCTAAGTTTATTCGAAAGTAAAATTGCTATAACGTCGTCAAACACGGAGCCGCGCAGTAAATTTTGATCCGGACTCGAATCCGTCATCTCTCCCCGCTCATAAATACGCCTGCGTCTCATCTCAATATAAATCCGCGTTGTTTTCCTCATTTTAAAAGATGTAACGTCCGGAAACTGAAAGATAATTGCGCGGCTATCGAACCGACATCGATTAACTCCGATAAAGCCGTCGGATTTAATATAATTCTTTAAAGAAATCGAAAATAAATCCTCCCCGATCGAATTTAAAAACAGAAAATTTTCAATTTATTCGTTCGCCCATTAAAATTATTGATAATTTTCTCCCTCCTCCTCCACGTTTCGACTTCTCCCTCCGTCCC
The DNA here is from genome assembly GCF_000671375.1 of Centruroides sculpturatus. Taxonomy (NCBI): domain Eukaryota; kingdom Metazoa; phylum Arthropoda; class Arachnida; order Scorpiones; family Buthidae; genus Centruroides; species Centruroides sculpturatus. Next base: position 798,089 of record NW_019384375.1, read on the forward strand.
GTAAGCGATGCAGAGAAGTGTCATTGTCGGGGGCAGGTTGCCCTTTGTGATGGTTTTTATCTTTGTTTCAGCTATTATAATGTAAATTTACCTTTATTTTGTTTTCTTTTGTTGGACCGATAGAGACCTTTAACGGGGCAGGACAAGAGGGCCGTGTGCTGTCTATGTTGCAAGAGGGGTGTAGTCAGCGTGAGAAGTTCTTTAGAACGTTCGGCTTATTGCTGCGGAGAGAGCATCCGGCTGAAGGCGGACATAGACAACCAGAGCGAAGAGAATATATTCCTCAGACTCAAATTGGTTCAGGTAAATTTTAACAATGAAATCTCCGGCGCGCTAAAAATAATTGCCGGCCAGAGTAAACACTCCGGCTGTACATTCTACCCATTTTTCAGTACGTGGAGTTTTTTATCGATCGAGGCGTGTTGGGCATCAACAAAGAAGTCAATAGAACCGTATTAGAATATAAAGGTGACGCCATACACCCTCACACCAGATCCAAATTTGATAGTTCAAACAGTTTAGTGGTTCCCGTCATGCCACCCACTCTAATGGGAGTGTGCCGCCTTCTCCAAATCTACTATTTTCTAAAGGTAGAAGTTTCTTTTCTTTATCGATTATCTTCCCCCCCTCCTATCGATTGTGGCGAATAAAATCCGAAAGACGAAAACAAAAAATTGATTTTTTTAATATTTTTCTGGTGATTCAGGTTTGGGTGGAACTGGAAAAATCCGGCGACGATTTACATATGAATTTCCCAATCACGATAGCTACTTGTCCTTTCCGCATTCCCAATTCAAACCAGCAACCCAAGTTAGAGTACGGTGAGTAATTATTATTAATATATGCATAAAATATAATACTTTAATCACATTTTTCTTCCTCCAAATAAAAAAAATCCAAGTAATTTTTAGAAATCTCTCTTGGAATTAATGGATTTCGACTGTTTACTTTTTACTCCTCGGACTAATACCCCTAAAATAAAATTACGCGATTTTTTTAATATTTAATAATAAAAATCTTGAAAGATTTTCTAAAAAATAATCCCTTTCGGAAGTTCACGCAACGGGATAAAAATCACATTATATATATGATTAATTAGAAAAAAAACAGGTTTACCGGAGATTACGAATGAATGAACTTTGACCCGTAGGCCTACGCAAGAGTAATTACCATTTTTTCGAAGGTGATTAATACAGGATAAAGGAAATCGATGAAGGGAAATAGTCGTTAATGTTTTTCGATATTTTCAAAGACGATAACATTCAAAATTTGAGTTCAAAAATCGCACGCCGGATCGTTATATATAAGGAATTATCGGCAATTATACATATATAATTGCCGATAATTCCTTTATCATTCTACTATAAAGCTATTGGCTAATTAAATTTCATACACGGTCCCTATGTAGGTCAGTTTCAAAAAAGAAAAAAACAAACTTCCTAAACAATCGTAAACGAGTCAAATTACTAAATAAAAATTGAAACAAAATCTTTAAGAAATTCTAGAGCAGTCGTTATTCTTGTTTTGTTCGATGCTCCAGAACGAAAACTACACAGTTATCGTTTTGAAATTCCGTAAGTACGCATTATGAAAGTATTTCGCAGTCGTCTCTTAATCTTTACGGAATATTTTATGTACTCGTGTATAAATGCTAGAACATTTTCCCGATCTAGAACTCCGCGGTCGTTTTCTAGTTTTTTTTTTCCTCGGTACAACAAATAAACTCGGACGATGCGGAATTAAACGGCCGCTACATGCCAGTTGGCTCGATAACGATTATTTGTCTAGCTATTTATTCTCTATAATTACCGTTACTACTGGAAGGTCCTCTCGATTCCTGCATCGACTTATCTTCCAGAACTATTTATCTTCCTATTAACCAATCATTTGCAGTCGTTTATTTTTGCTCTCAGAGCCGTTCTCGATCGGAGATCGGAGAGCTCTCGCGATTTACGAGATTTAATTTCTGGATTTTTGGGGGACACGTTCGACTCCAAAAATTTTACCGAAATTACAAACCTGGAACACTTAAAACGCACGGGAACGTCTGTTCCCGCGCGTTTTAAGTGGTAAAATCGATAGGGTTTCGGGCTCGAGATCTTTTTACTTAATTGCCTTTGCACGCGTAAATAACCGCTTAATTATGATTAACTAACGAGTTAATTAAGGAACCGGCAACGTTACAAACTATCGAATAATTCGACCAAAGCCAGAAAATAAAAACATTCCACTTTTAACAATGCAGTTAATTAGCGATGTTATCGAAGGAAGAGAGGATGGAGAATTTTTCCCGTTTTATCTGTCGGCCATCGAGTGTTATCGAAAATTTTCGTTCGAAAAATCCGTCTGATGACGTCACCGGCAGACCTAGACGTCATTTTCGCGCTTAATGACGTCAAAAGACCCGTTAAATATGACGTCCATCCCAAATGGTAACGAACACGTGTTCGCAGATCTTTTCTTCATTTTAATTTGCTTATTATATAACGCTTTATTGAAATTAAGATTTTTATTGTCTTAACTTCGGTAGAGCGTTATAACCAAAATATGAGTTTAAAAATAACTAACCAATCGCCTTTCCGCGTTGATACTAAATTTAAAACTACCTTTACGTTATTGGCAGTTTGCTGTTTTAAATATCCAGTCGAGTACCCGATTGGACGACGTAAGCACAAATTAAAATCGACCAATAGGAAGCTTAGCGGGATATTTATGTTAACGCAAACGTATTTACCGAAGCTGCCGATTGGTGTACGGTTTATAGATTATGCTAATTTATTTTCGCGTATTTAGGATGCGTTTTATCGTCGAGATTGCATGACGTATGATCGAATTTACGGTTAGGGCGCGGTCCTTTATTAACGTAAAAAATCAACTGCAAATTTGCCTATACGCTTGATGCTTAAAGACCCTTAATTGTTCACCCAGGCATCCTCTAAGTATCAACTAACTTGCAAATGTAAATAATGATTTTAGCTTTAAAATACGAAATTAGTGTTTTTATTCATTTACCTGTTTTTTCTTTCTTTCTTTTCCGTGCTCCGGTAAGCAGAAGTGTGTTGTGAACACGTGGAGGGAGGAATGTATATCGGACCAGAATTCCTCTTGGGACAGGTATACGATGGAACGTTGGGAATGGAGGAAGGAGAAACTGTAGTACTGTACAGACCGGTCTACGTCTGCGTTCGGAACAGGGGAAATTCTCAACCCTCTAATGCAATCTCGCGAGGCAACAACGAAGCAGGAAGCAGCAGCCGCCAAGAGAAGACGGCGGGAGTGAGCGAATCCAGGGCGTAAGACAGGGAGATACCGGATTACGGCCAGTACGGGACCAGATTCGAATGAGTTAAAAAAAACCTAGCCACACGATCAACAAACGACTTGTCCGAAAACGGAAAAAAGTAAAAGCCTGCCTGCAGGATCGAGTCCAGATGGAAGGGAAAAGACGGTGCCTCTTTTCGGATATATAAACAAAAAGTAGTTTACCAAGAGCCTTACACCTGACACCATCTCTACATATTTACACTACTAGGCCACAGCTATCTGTGTGTAATTATTCAGGTGTTTGTAGAAGCCTTATCATTTCTTCCACGAGATCGATATGTGTCCTCTCTATTAGCTAAAAAAAAAAAAACAAAATAATTGGTGTTGGCAACGACGGTGCAGCTATTGACTTTTTTTAAAAATTACACTACGTGGTGTGTGCGTGTGCGAGAATAGTTGCTTATATCAATAATCAAATAGAATAAACCTCCCAACATTAGAATGTAGTTCTTATTTTGGGACCATAGAGACGAAACAAGAGAATAATTTTTCTTAAAAAAAAAAAAACAAAGGTATAAATCACTCACCTTAGTATCCGTGTAGACATTCTTTCCAGACTTAGTATTAACAGATACGTATATTTCTGAAATAAAAGCATACGGTATATATGCAGTAAAGCGTATCTACTGTTAAAAAAAGACGACAACGAAATGAGCATCGTATTTTTAATCCTTGGATATAAAAGGAATATATATATTCCACGAACGAGGATTTACACCATCGTTATTTTCACAAGATGATGGATGATATTAAAAAGCATTGGGTGCTTTTGATGTTATTGTTGATGTTTGTATATATTTCTAAATGCCTGTGGTTTCCATTATTTAGTGTCCTGATCAGTAAAAATTCTAAAGAAAAAGAAACAAAAAAAAAAAAAATAATAATAATATATATATTTCGTTAGTTTCGTTGCACGTAGAATCATGTTAATATATTTAGATAGTAAGTGAACTGTTAGTGAATGGCAGTTTCATCACATCGATACAACGTAATCATTACGAAATGTTGAAAATTTTTGTGCTGTTTATGAAAATACTTTATACCACTGTTATATACTGTCATGTTGCAGAGTAAAAACAGAAAATATATATATATATATATATAATCTTATTTATTCATTCATTGATTTTCTATCCTCATTATGTCGACAACAATCACAAATTTTATCATATATAAATATATTTATGTGTATATGTATGGTATGCAGAATTTCTGCTTTGTCAGATACTTTTAATGAAATAGTTCTATTGGTTGCATTAGACTGGATAAATTTTACGGAATAAAGTTTTAAACATTTATGGAAACATATACTAAAATTATATTTTAAGAACTAGTGCGGTCCTACGTATTCCTTATAGTTCTGTTTCTTCTCTAAACCATTGGAGAATAAGAAATCTTTCGATTAAAGTTAGCAATCCTTACATTAACCATAACACCAGGAATTAATGGATGGTATCTGAAAGGTGTCTATTCTGTGAGCTATATCTTTTGTGTATCGTCTGTTGTTCGTTTTCCCAGATTTTTATGCAGCGCATTTAGTTTGTCTTTTGTATTAAAAAAAAAAAATTATCCTTGCGGATTATTGCCGCACAAGGAAGAAGGTTTGGGAAAAGAGTTAATATTAATGAATATATCTTCCAAAATAATGTTATTTATCACTGTACTTTTTTAATCTTGCATGATTATTTGATGTATGGCATTATAAAACTTGTTAAATTTAATGAAGAAAATAAAACTTTTGACAATTAAATTTTAAAAATTATTTTGTCAAAAAAATTTTTTAACAATAACTGTTATAATCAATTGCTTTTTGTCAGTATGGTCTGTTTATTTTTGTGAGGTTTTAATCAATATCAAGTGTTATGCTTACCATTTTCTAAGTACAGTACCTTATTTAACCAATTGCTAATTTAATAAAAACATTTAAAAGAGCAATCCAATTATTATGATATTTTACTTTCCTTACTCTATTTAACATATTCATTATCCAGCATTACACAAGACACCTTGTTCTAAAATAAAATTTATGTTTCGGAATCCGAAGAACTATAATCTAAGCCCAGCAGATTACGTTTACTTCTGGATGGGCGGGCACCGTCCTCTGAATGAGGAAGAGACTCTGTTCTGTCCGTGGACTGCAAATTTGTGTCTTCGTTGGACGGGATTACCTTGTTTGTAACGTTAGATTCCGTCGTTTTAAATTCTAGAGGCCTGTCTAGTCGATCCATATTGACATTTGTAAAACAGACGTTAGAGTCTTTGACTTCTGCAGAACTCTCTTTTAAAATTGGTGTTTTTATTTGAATAAAGGTGCTTTTGTCATGAACATTACCTAAAATTTAAATAACATACAATAAATGAGTGTTAAAGTTCAGAGAGAAATTAAAACAATTTAAAATTAATTCTTATGCTTTGAAACATTTTCAATTGAACCAATACTATAAATTGTATTTTATAACAATGGTTCAAGAGTAATAAGTAGTAAACAATATTATTATTATAATTACTTCCAGATGATGACTAAACTGCAACTTATTTTGTCACAATTCAAATTTCTGTACCTAATTTTTCAGGTGAACAATTGACAATTTTCTCTCGACACCAATAAATGCCTATTATTTTAACTTCTAATTCAACTTATATTATTAAATTTTACAGAAAATTATACTTAAAGAACTAGAAAAACATTCAAATACTATTCAATTCTGGTGTAACTATAAGATATAAAAATCCAAGATTCATTACTTGATAATTGCAATGATGATAATACAGTTGTATGAAATGATGATAATAAGTTGTATGAAATTTTTCACACTATCAAATGAACAAATAAAAATCTTTAGCCAAAACTAAACTAGAGTCCCAACATTACCTGAATAAAAATGAAAATGCTTTCAGGACAAAAATGGATAGAAAAATATAATATGCATCCTTCATTTTTCTTCTTGTTTACTTGTTGATTCATACTTTCACCAAAATAATAATAATAATATTTAAAAAGTAACAATAAAAATTGTAATTTGCATGAATAAATAAATAAACATATTTCACTTGCAGTTTTATTTTTTATTTTTTAGCATCAGGATGTTTGTGATATTGATACTTATAGCTTGCATAGTGTTTGTAGCAACTCTTGTCCCAGCAAAATAGGTGCTGACAATAGCATCATTCATTACATACGTCATTCTTACCATAGTGAAAACAATTAAGCAATACAGTGTTTTCTAGGTATAATGGAATCCTAATATTTTTCAATAAGAAGATAAATTTTAATGGTAATTTATAATTGTCATTTTTTTTACCATTCTAATTGGCTAAGGTTCTGGCATCTTATCTACTTATTTTAAATATCAAGATTATAAATTTCTCAAAATTACTTTCTTTATTTAATGTAAAAAATACTAATAAGAACACTAGAATAACAAATAATTATATTAAAGAATAATAGTAATAATGTGCCCCTAAACAGTGGTAAACAATTAACTTACTTGTTAGCACATTTTTGTGCAAATAACCTACACCAGAGGATTATATGTACACCCTACAGAAATTTACAGTAACTAAAATAAAAACCTTAGTATAACTTGTCCCTCTATGTAACCTACACTTTTGGAAATAGCCATTGCAAGAGTTCATGACTGTATTTAAAATCCATATACCAGCAACTTGCCCCATCACATAATCCACAGATTATATACACAAGAAGATACTGTAATTAGAATGGGAAAATCTCTTAGCTACTTTATTAAAATAATTCTTAACAATTTCACAATAATTCATTAAATTAGCTATTTCATAATATTTTAACTTTCCTATTTAATAGATTATTAAAGAAATAAAAGTTATTTTATAATTATAAAAATTATCATCTAGTTTTAAAATAACATAATGCATAATTTATGTTTTTGTTTCAGTATAAAGCAGAAAAACATCATACTTCATTTACATTTGGTTTATTGTTACATATATCTTTTGCTTAATTCTATATTTCAATGATATCATTTCCAGCAAAATCTGGTATTTTATATTTGTACGAGGCGTGTCCGGAAAGTAAGTACCGTTTCGTTTTACCGCCACCGCAGCGGTAGTATCACAGTTCAGCACCTGTGTACACGTGTCTCTGGTTGANGATTTCACTGTTACTTTCTATCATTTTAAAGAAAAAAATTCAAATTAAAAAAAAAATCGCTTAAAATCGAGTCATATAATTTAAAGGCGTGATTAATGTGATCAAGTATATAATAGCTTGCAAAAGTCTCGAAGAGAACCATAAAAACTTTTTAAAATAAATTTTGAAATGCAAATTTTGCTATGTAAAACGTGATAAAAATTTTAAGAATTAACGAACTACAGAAAATGAAAAAAAAAAAAAAACATAAGGTAAAAATATATTTCTACACTTTATAAAAATAAATAAAATTCTTTAAACATATGAGAGCTCTCTTATATATTAAATAACTAATCAAAATTAACGATAAAAAACAATATAATAATAATAACTGCTCAATATTAAACATGATCATAAAATCAATTTTTCTTTATGAGATAGATATCGATTTATATCATCTATATTTAACTTTCATTATTATTAAGTAGAAAAATAAAAGATACGAAGATATGTCTAAAAATATCGTAATTAAGTTAGAAATCATTAACGTTGTCATTAGAACTTTAAAATTCTATTTGGTATCTTCTTTATATCTTCAAAACTATCCCTTTGAAAATCTGTCTGCATTCAGGTGAACTTCTCACTGATTACAGAAGTGTTCCTCTTACAGATTCTTTTATACTCTCCCCTGCGACTCTTGATTGATGTATTTACCCACTAGCCTTATGTAAATTAATTAGATGATCCTTATTCTTTACAAGAGTAACAGTTGTTTGGAAAACATTAACAATTGTTCGACCTCAAAAAGCTGAAATTCTTCAACAGATTAAATGCATTCTTTGTAATTGATAATTAAAAATACATCGTTTAATTTGATTATAAAGATAGTTTTAGTAAAGTATATTTCAAAAACTTCAAACAAAATTTAAAGAAAATCAATTTTATTTCAACTTTTGCAGCTTCATATATTTAGTTAGAAATTGATTTTCAGAACAAACGTTTATGAAGATTCTAAATGATGTTTTAAATTTTATTATTTTAAAATTATAAATTATAGATTTTTATATTAGGAACTATTTAAAAATTTAAAACAATCTTACAAAATTATTTTAAACACATGCTTTAAAGATATAAATTCGCCGTGATAATGTTAAAGATTTATTTTCTAGGTTAAATTTTTTTAATTTTCTTATATTCAGCTCTTACTTTTTATTTTGTTTTTTTTTACTTTTTTATGTTTTTTCTTTTTTATTATAATTACAAAATAAAATGCGGTTTCTCTCTCATAATTTTACTTTATGTAAATGGTTAACAAAAATTATTTCTTTTATTTAAAAAAACTAAAAAGAAAATTTAATTTTAAAGGACAGAAATTATTATTTTTAAAATTACTTTAAGATGTTTTATTTAATAGATAAGGAAGTTAAAACGTAAACACAGCAAACAAACAATTTTTATGCAGTTTTTAAACTCGCATTAACGCATTAAAATTTTTTAAAATAAATTATAAAGAGTATTTTAAAATTTATTACATTCAATAAAATCTAATTGAAAACATTGAATTTAAAATTTATTTTATTTACTTTTAATAANGGCTAAGTTTTGTTTGTTAATTTTTACCTCATCTTGAATATATGAAAAGAAATTGAAACTAACATCACATAACAATATACATATATATAATATATGTATATAATGTATATACATATAATATATATAATGTAATATATATAATATTATACATATTACATACAATATATTAATATAATTTATATAATTATTATAAATAACTATTATATATATAGTAGTTTATTATTAATTCACTTATTGCTTCGACAATGTAGAAATTTTTATAATCCTAAAAAATGCAGCTTATTTCGTTAATAGCCACAAGTTACGATGTATACTTTACTGCTTAAAACTTTTCTACTATTGATTTATTGTTTTTGGTATTTGAAATGGTATTTCACAAACCAAGTTTTTCTTTAACATCAGTTATATATTATAAAGTACACAATTAAATGCTATCTCTTTGATACCAATAGCTAAATCAAAACGAATATTCTCATCATACCTTAATTCTTTATGTTTTTTAACAATTTTTATTCAAGCTTTGTTGAATTAAATACTTTGTAATATTTCAACAAAAATTATTTTTAATCAATAATATTCGGTTCAGTTATAATCATTTTCTAATCTTTCAAACGCAGCAAAGTATTATGCAATGGAAGTGAATTATATTCTAATACAATAAGTAAAAATTCTAAATTATATCATGCTTAACACTAAATGAATATTTAATGAGATTTTACATATATTATAATTTAATATTTTTATATTTTGCACTGATTGTTTGTTAAAAATTTTTTTCTTTCTTTATGCACATTTATTAAATCTCATGCAATTTTTATATAAAGAATATACTTTAAAACTTTTGGCTTTAATCAACAATAAATATTAAAATTTAGAAAAATCTTAAAAATAATATTAGTTAAACTTTTCGCGTAAACAAGCTGAAATTTAAAATTTTGAGTGATAAATATTCGTTTAATGAACGCACTCATTTAAATTTTCTCACATTTAACTAAAGGTAATCATTTAAGTTATAACTTTAAAAGTATATTTTTAAATTAGCATTATAATTAATTACGCAACCGAGTCTCTGATGATGCAACATATATATTTTGCTTTGACTAAGATATATGTTTACGTTTCAAAATCTAACCAACTCGTGGTATTTTCAAAAGTTGAAAATCGTGAATTTCTTATCGAAGTCTAGTGTAAAATCTAGTTTGTATATCGTCTTAAAGCAGATCGATTGCAACCACTTATCTGTCCCCGTTCTTTCTGGTCTATCGCGTATCGTAATTTGTTACGGCCTCAGGTATGGGTATACTTCTACTACACAGTCTACTTAAAAATGCTGAGATTTTACCATCATTGCAAGTTTTATGGCATTTGCTCTTTAATTTAGTCAAACAAATTTTAGTATCTCTTAATTTAAATTTATTATATTCCATATTCATACTTGGCTACTCGCATTTTTTTATCGTGAAAGTACAAAAACTAACCCGAAACTCTACATAACTCTAATAATTAATTTTCTATTGTTATTTTACTGAATATTTAGCAACATTTTTATTACTTTCCATTGTAATAAGGATTTACATTCGTCTAAATACATTAGCCTAAAAAGTTATAAAACTTTTTGCTAGTATACATGTTTGTTATAAACACTAACGAGCATCCACCACAAACATTCATCTTGTACTAATAAGCATCTGCATTTATCCGAATGTATAATCAAGCAAATTTATATAAACAGTAAAAGAATATTACAGTTTTTCTAAATTTGTATATAAAATTTGATTATAAGAATCAGATATATTTAATAATTCAACATAAGTCGAAGTCGGCCATTACAGAAAAAGCAATTCTTGAAGCAGAAGTCGTTTCTTTAGTACAACGACTGCAATTCAGTGAAGTCAGCACTAACACCATTTTGGGCATTGGAGCTTAAAAGAACGGTAAAAAGAAAGTAAAACGCATAAAGCTAGGATTTAAAAACTAAGATCAGGTGAGTAACGCAGACTATCTTCTGATGACTGCTGGAGACAAACCTAGAGAAGGACAAGCTGGAGCCGAACAGGATGCAAAGGTTGGAGACGTGCCAAATATTAGTAGAAGAATACATTGTGATATCGTAATTACTTTTGTATAAGTACAAGGTGGCAGGTAATAAAATTCGTTGTGACTTGATTGGGAGTAATATTTCATTCGAAATTTTAGCGTCGAAAATACAGTAAGTTCTCAAAAAGACGAGGGAAGAAAAAATATTATCTTATAGCAAGATCTTGCTATTATAATTGACTCAATAAAATTGTCTTCTGTCTAGAAAAATTATATTTCAGAACGAAACGATAAATTTTAAATAGGTTTTTCTTTCTTTTTTTAATATAAATTATACTTTAATTATTGTTTGGTATCATAATTAAACTTTAAGAAAATTTTAGAAATGTAATATCAAGCTCCAATTTTGAACTGAATCATTTAACTCTCATCTTAAATTTTAGGAAAAAAATAAATAAAATTTTATTTTCTACAAAGCGCTTTATTTTTGATTATATGTTGATTTTATTTCAGAATTTTAAATATGAATTTACATTTTAACTACATCTCTAATTAGTTTTCAATTTAAATACAATCTCTCTTATAAAAAAATAATAAAATTAATATATT